>NC_079521.1:5048535-5154751 GCF_003711565.1 Takifugu flavidus
AAGAGACCGCAAGTGCCCGATGTTCAGTGGGAAGTCGGGAATTAGCATTGCAGAGTGGGCAGAGGAGGTTCAGGCGTGCGCGCGTGCTAGGTACCTTCCAGCGGCAGAGCAAGCCTTGTTCATGGTTGACCATTTAGAGGGAGAGGCCAAGGAGGAGATAAAGTTCCGCCCTCGGGAGGAACAGAGGGATCCGGGGCGTGTACTTGCCATCTTGAAGGAGCTGTATGGTTGCAGTCAGTCCTACGTCACCCTACAGCAAGCCTTCTTTTCGCGGCAGCAGCTGGAAGGTGAGACTCTGCAGGAATTTTCATTGGCCCTGATGTCTCTGATGGCCCGCGTGGAGAGGCAGGCACCCAATGGAATTCCAAACGCTGATGTGCTGCTGAGAGACCAGTTTGTTGAGCATGTGCTAGATGGTTCCCTTCGTCGCGAGCTAAAGCAGCTGGTTCGTCGCCAGCCTACTATCACCTTGCTTGAACTGCGTGGCGAAGCGATCAGGTGGGAGAGGGAAGGTCTCCCAGGTGGCACTAGGGGTCGTAGTGTTTCATTGCCAACGGCTTACGGCCTCCAATACGGAGTGCAGGGTCGCCCCCACCAGGTCCCGCAGGCTAGGCCCCAAGAACCAGGCTTGGACGCGGTGATGGATCTCTTGAAGCGTCAACAAGAGCAGTTAAATCAGTTAACAATGACGGTAGCTTCCTTGCAGGCCCCTCCTCCCTTAGCCCCAATCTCCCGTTCAGGCCCCTTGATTTGCAGGCGATGCCAGCAGCCTGGCCATTTTGCCCGCGAATGCGATGGTGAGCGGGCTCCTCCCCGCCGGCGTGTAAACTCTGTGGCTGGCTACGACACACAGGCTAGGTCCTCCTCTTCTCAGCAGTCGGGAAACTGAAGCCCACTGAGTTGCCGAGCCACAGCTCAGTCGGGGGGTCCACAGGCTCACCGTCACCTGCTATAACCAAGCTAATTGCGCCCTGTCCTAATATTACTGTGTTAATTGGGGGAATTGGTGTTGAGTGCTTGGTGGATACTGGTTCTATGGTTTCCACCATAACTGAGAGCTTCTTTCGGGCCCAGTTCGGGTTTTGGGGCCATGACCGCCTTCAGTCATGTCAATGGCTGCAGTTGCGTGCAGCTAACGGGTTAGCCATTCCATATGTGGGTTACTTGGAGCTTGAGGTGGAACTGTGCGGCAAGGTGATACCGTGTTGTGGTATCCTCGTGGTGAAAGACCCGCCTGGGGCTTCTTCGTCCCCCGGGATCCTTGGGATGAATGTAATCCGCAGATGCTACCAAGAGCTTTTTGGGGTGTTCGGTTCATCCCTCTTCGAGTCGCCTTTTGTGTCAGGCGCACCGGGTCCGGTTGTGGCCGCCCTTCAGAAGTGCCACCAGACGGCAGTACAGCCAAACCTCAGGGTGACGTTAGGGTCCGTGGAGGGCAAGTAGTTCGGATACCTGGTGGGGTGATGAAGCTGGTCGCTGCCACCTGTTCTGAACAGTTTTCGGGTCAGAGCGTTTTGTTTGAGCCCCCCCAGTCAGGGTTGCCAGCTGGGCTGTTGGCTTCACCATGCCTGCTAAGGGTTGTCCGTGGCACTGTGTGGGTACCAGTTGTCAATGTTGGGGAAGCAGGGGTTCTCCTTTACCCCCGGGTCAGACTTGGTGTTGTGAATGCCGCTCAAGTTGTCAGTTTGCCTGCAGGGATAACTGAGGTGGGGTTGACCACAGCCACATTGGCCTCCCAGTCCGCCGTCCCATCCGTACTTGATAGGATAGGGTCATGGGACCTTTCAGCCTTAACTGAGCTGGAACAAGCCAGTGTTCGGTCTTTGCTGGACCAGTACAGCTCAGTGTTCGCAGCCAATGATGGTGACTTGGGGTGTACGAACTTAATTTCACACGAGATACCCCTGCTTGATGAGTCCCTGTACGGCAACGGTATCGTCGCATTCCCCCTTCAGAGTATGAGGCAGTGAAGATGCACATTAACCAGCTCCTGGAGTCACAAGTCATCTGTGAGAGCTCCAGTCCCTATGCCTCACCTATCGTGTTGGTGAGGAAAAAGGATGGTGGCTTGAGGCTCTGTGTGGATTATCGGCTCCTGAACAGTAAGACCAGAAAGGATGCCTTTCCACTGCCTCATATCGAGGAGAGCCTGGACGCCTTATCGGGGGCCGCTGGTTTTCCACTCTTGACCTTGCCAGTGGGTATAACCAAGTGCCTGTGGCGGAGCAGGACCGTCCCAAGACCGCTTTTTGCACCCCCTTTGGTCTTTTCGAATTCAATCGGATGCCTTTTGGCCTTTGCAATGCGCCAAGCACTTTCCAGCGGCTGATGCAACGCATGTTTGGCGATCAGCAAGGTCAGTCCCTCCTGCTTTATCTTGATGACATAATCATCTTTTTATCTTCCGTCGAGCAACACCTACAGCGGCTGGAAATGGTGCTCGGGCGACTGCAGGGGCAGGGCCTTAAGGTCAAAGCGGAGAAATGTGCAATTTTCCAGGAGCAGTGTCATACTTGGGACACATCATCTCCAGCCAGGGTGTCTCGACCGATCCCAAGAAAATAGAGGCTGTGGCTGGCTGGCAGTGTCCTCGTCACATCAGTGAGTTGCGGTCCTTTTTAGGGTTCGCCAGTTATTACAGGCGGTTTGTCGATGGCTTCGCCAAGATGGCTAAACCCTTGCACCAGTTGGTAGCTGACCTGGCTGGCACCAAAACAAAGCGGGGATCTGGCCGGGCACTGGGCTCCGCATGGACGCCCGAGTGTGAGGAGAGCTTCAATGCTCTAAAGTCAAGGTTGGTTTCCACCCCAGTATTGGCTTACGCGGACTTCTCACGTCCTTTCATCCTTGAAACTGACGCTAGTCATAGTGGGCTTGGTGCAGTGCTCTCCCAGGAGACAGATGGTTGCGTGAGGCCGGTGGCTTATGCGAGTAGGGGGCTCCGGCCCACTGAGCGCAACATGTCCAACTATAGCTCTATGAAGCTAGAATTTCTTGCGCTCAAGTGGGCCGTGACGGAGAAATTTAGAGAATATCTGTTGGGGCATAAGTGCATTGTGTACACAGATAATAACCCCTTGAGCCACCTTCAGTCGGCTAAGCTGGGGGCGGCCGAGCATAGGTGGGCTGCTGAGCTTGCCGCTTTTGATCTGGAGATCAAGTACCGGTCTGGGCGAAACAACCGAAATGCGGACGCACTGTCGAGACAGTACGCACCAACGCCGGATTGTGCCATTCCATCTTTGCCTGGCACCTCTGTCCCGTGTAGCCTTCAGCCGAACATCCAGCCTGGTCCTATGGTTGGTGCCTTGCAGTCCTTGATTTCTATCCTTCCATCTCACTCTCCAGCTGATCTTCACTTGATGCAGGAAGAGGACCCTGTATTAAAGGAGGTGTTGGTGTTCTGGCGACGTGGGTCTCTCCCTACCTCTGCTGAGAGGAGGCAGCTCTCTCAGCCCGCAATTGTGCTGTTGCGCCAGTGGGACCGCCTGGTTGAAAAGAATGGGGTGCTTTTCCGGCGGGTGTTCCGCTCTGACGGTGGGGAGAACAACTCCAACTTGTTTTGCCCACGGTGCTCAAGGGGGACACCCTGCATCAGCTCCACCAGGAGCATGGGCATCAAGGCACAGAAAGGACCACCGAGCTGGTGCGGCAACGCTGCTACTGGCCGGGAATGTCATCCGACATCAAGAAGTGGGTGCACGGCGTGTGAACGCTGTCAAGTTGCGAAGGACTCGGGGCAGGTTCATCGGAGTTACATGGGCCACCTTCTCGCATCCCGGCCAAACGAGATTTTGGCAGTGGATTTTACTTTGCTTGAACCTTCTCGTAATGGCTTTGAGAACGTCTTAGTCATGACTGATGTGTTCAGTAAATTTACAGTGGCTGTTCCCACCCGGGACCAGCGAGCGGTGACAGTAGCCCAGGTTCTGGTCACAGAATGGTTCTACAGTATGGGGTTCCAAGTCGCCTACACTCAGACCAGGGCAGAAGCTTCGAGAGTGGTTTGATTTCCCAACTTTGTGCTTTGTATGGGGTTGCCAAGTCCCGCACCACCCCCTATCATCCGGCCGGAAATGGGCAGTGTGAGAGGTTCAACAGGACACTTCACAACCTCCTGCGAACATTGCCAATTTCCCGAAAGCGGGACTGGGCTTCTTGTCTTCCGCAATTGCTCTTTGGTTACAACACTACACCTCATCAGAGCACGGGTGAGTCACCGTTTTATTTGATGTTTGGGCAGGAGCCCCTTCTTCCCATTGACTTTCTCCTGGGTCGTGTGCCAGACCCGATTCCTGGTGAGGTGCAGCTGGGTGGTAGAACACCGAGCCAGGCTTCGTGTGGCATTCGAGGGTGCTCGTGATAACTAGAGATGGCAGCGAGTAAGCGCAAGGAGAGACACGATCTGTTCGTCCGAGACGCACCTCTGCCAGTGGGACAGTTGGTGTACCTGAGGGACCATGGTGTTAGAGGCCGCCATAAGATCCAAGACCTCTGGAGCTCTGTTGTCCACCAGGTTGTGCGGGCCCCTATCGGCGACAGTGTGGTCTATACTGTGGCGCCCGTGGGTGACCTGGGTGGAACTCGGAATGTCCATAGAGACATGCTAAAAGTGGTCGTTCAGCCTGAAGTTGTGGCCCTCTCCTCACCAGCTTCTCCATCTTTGTCCCCACGGGTGGCCTCCGTGCGGACTCCTTCCAACAGCGACCTCTGGCTTCTGGTTTCCGAGACCCCGGTGCCATCCATTGCCGTGCCACCACCATTTGGGACCCCTCAGCCCCTCTGCCCCCCGGCTGCAACAGCACCCCAGGGTGCGTGCAGTCTGACTGCACCCGTAAGTAGCAGCGGCCCATCACCAACAGTGCCCCCAGCCGACCAGCCTTGCAGTAGTCAACAGTCCCTGCGTCGGACTGCTCGTTCAACAGCTGGCAGTCACTCAAACAGGCATCACCTTCCACGGTCAGTCAATTCGCAGGAGGAAGTTTCTAATCGGCCGCTAGACTCTGCATCCAATTCCCTAATGGCAGTGTTTAGACCTTGGTGCTAACTTGGCCCTGTCTCTCGTCGGTCGACGATCCAAAAGGTAGGGGTGGATGTGGCAGGGCGTGGCCTGCCCTCCGAACAGGCGTCCTATGGAGGTAGTGCCTTAATTGGTGGGTGGGGAGAAAAGGTTTATATAAGGCACTGCCTCCAGCTGACTTTAGTTGTTTTTCCCCCTTCGACGGTACGGCGGGGTTGCGGCTTATCTGGGCGGTTCGACCAACAAACTGTTTCACAGCGCGAGTATGCTGTTTGGCAGCGCCAAGAAGGTTGGTGCTTCCTCCCGCCATCCTTCCACCTAGAGCGCTTTGCCGTGAGGGCACGCGCGCTAGTTTACCCTGGGCAGGTAAGGCGCAGCAATGCGCGTCACTGACTTCCCCGCACTCTGCCGATAAAGGTTAATGGCGCTGTCCTTGTTGCAGTTGACTGCCGGCTGGCGTCGGTGGGTCGCGTTGCCCCAGCGGGAACCCTTCACGGAGTGGTGGCGCCACCAAACAGTCAGCACGGACTACCTCGCGTACTGGACCCACTGCTGCTTTGGCTCCGTCCCGTTTTTGGGACTCTCTCTCCTGTTCGCTCTCGCGCTCTCTCTCTCTCTCTCTCGCCCCCCTTCGCTCGAGGGACGGCGCTGAGACGTAGTGGTGCCGCCGAGGCGACCACGGAGCTATTGCTCTCAATTTTTAGACTCTTAACAGTGTTTTAATTGTTCTCTTTTCTTTGTGGACAGGTGCTGCGGGCCACGGCGGGGACCCAACCCCTGGTGGAGGGCGTTTTACCACACCTTTCGTGTGTAGTTTTGTTTGTAGTAGCACGGTGTTTTTTAGTTTGTTTATTTCCCCTAATTGAGTTTCACCTGCCGGTGGGGCCCCAGCCCTGTCCACCCCCTTTTGGTTGATTTTTGTACAGCCGAGTTATTTTGGTGTTAAGTTGGATTTAATAAAATTGTACTGCCTAACCCTCAATCCTGTCTCTGCCTCTGGAACCGAACCGTATCTGCGCGTGCCTGTTTCCGGTTAATTCCTGGGGTGAAATTCCCCAGGTGGCGTTGTCATCCACCGTTCCACCTCTCTCCACCCCGCCACATTTTGGCGTTGTCGGCAGGATTCCACATTTAAAGGAGGCAGAGACTATTTCTTTTTGGGTTATTGGTGTTTATTTGAATCTGATAATTTTCCTTTTGTTTGTATTTCCTTTGTTTTTTCCTTATTCGATTTAAGGTTTGGGCAGTTGTAGAGCCAAAGCAGCAGTGATCAGCCCAGCGGTCTCATCTCCAATTGTCCGGTGCAATTCCCTCTTCCAGGCAACATGGAGGAGGAGATTCAACAGCTTCGAGAGTTGGTGTTGCAGCTTAAGGCAGACAACGAGCAACTTCGCCACGAGCGTACCACTTCTCTGGGTGGTGCTAGTGGGTCTGCATCAGCTTCCCCGGGTCCGACTGGTTACGCCTCCGGTGCCGGGGTTTCAGCTCCTGTTATGAACGATTGGTCGTCATCCCAAGAGACCGCAAGTGCCCGATGTTCAGTGGGAAGTCGGGAATTAGCATTGCAGAGTGGGCAGAGGAGGTTCAGGCGTGCGCGCGTGCTAGGTACCTTCCAGCGGCAGAGCAAGCCTTGTTCATGGTTGACCATTTAGAGGGAGAGGCCAAGGAGGAGATAAAGTTCCGCCCTCGGGAGGAACAGAGGGATCCGGGGCGTGTACTTGCCATCTTGAAGGAGCTGTATGGTTGCAGTCAGTCCTACGTCACCCTACAGCAAGCCTTCTTTTCGCGGCAGCAGCTGGAAGGTGAGACTCTGCAGGAATTTTCATTGGCCCTGATGTCTCTGATGGCCCGCGTGGAGAGGCAGGCACCCAATGGAATTCCAAACGCTGATGTGCTGCTGAGAGACCAGTTTGTTGAGCATGTGCTAGATGGTTCCCTTCGTCGCGAGCTAAAGCAGCTGGTTCGTCACCAGCCTACTATCACCTTGCTTGAACTGCGTGGCGAAGCGATCAGGTGGGAGAGGGAAGGTCTCCCAGGTGGCACTAGGGGTCGTAGTGTTTCATTGCCAACGGCTTACGGCCTCCAATACGGAGTGCAGGGTCGCCCCCACCAGGTCCCGCAGGCTAGGCCCCAAGAACCAGGCTTGGACGCGGTGATGGATCTCTTGAAGCGTCAACAAGAGCAGTTAAATCAGTTAACAATGACGGTAGCTTCCTTGCAGGCCCCTCCTCCCTTAGCCCCAATCTCCCGTTCAGGCCCCTTGATTTGCAGGCGATGCCAGCAGCCTGGCCATTTTGCCCGCGCATGCGATGGTGAGCGGGCTCCTCCCCGCCGGCGTGTAAACTCTGTGGCTGGCTACGACACACAGGCTAGGTCCTCCTCTTCTCAGCAGTCGGGAAACTGAAGCCCACTGAGTTGCCGAGCCACAGCTCAGTCGGGGGGTCCACAGGCTCACCGTCACCTGCTATAACCAAGCTAATTGCGCCCTGTCCTAATATTACTGTGTTAATTGGGGGAATTGGTGTTGAGTGCTTGGTGGATACTGGTTCTATGGTTTCCACCATAACTGAGAGCTTCTTTCGGGCCCAGTTCGGGTTTTGGGGCCATGACCGCCTTCAGTCATGTCAATGGCTGCAGTTACGTGCAGCTAACGGGTTAGCCATTCCATATGTGGGTTACTTGGAGCTTGAGGTGGAACTGTGCGGCAAGGTGATACCGTGTTGTGGTATCCTCGTGGTGAAAGACCCGCCTGGGGCTTCTTCGTCCCCCGGGATCCTTGGGATGAATGTAATCCGCAGATGCTACCAAGAGCTTTTTGGGGTGTTCGGTTCATCCCTCTTCGAGTCGCCTTTTGTGTCAGGCGCACCGGGTCCGGTTGTGGCCGCCCTTCAGAAGTGCCACCAGACGGCAGTACAGCCAAACCCTCAGGGTGACGTTAGGGTCCGTGGAGGGCAAGTAGTTCGGATACCTGGTGGGGTGATGAAGCTGGTCGCTGCCACCTGTTCTGAACAGTTTTCGGGTCAGAGCGTTTTGTTTGAGCCCCCCCAGTCAGGGTTGCCAGCTGGGCTGTTGGCTTCACCATGCCTGCTAAGGGTTGTCCGTGGCACTGTGTGGGTACCAGTTGTCAATGTTGGGGAAGCAGGGGTTCTCTCTTTACCCCCGGGTCAGACTTGGTGTTGTGAATGCCGCTCAAGTTGTCAGTTTGCCTGCAGGGATAACTGAGGTGGGGTTGACCACAGCCACATTGGCCTCCCAGTCCGCCGTCCCATCCGTACTTGATAGGATAGGGTCATGGGACCTTTCAGCCTTAACTGAGCTGGAACAAGCCAGTGTTCGGTCTTTGCTGGACCAGTACAGCTCAGTGTTCGCAGCCAATGATGGTGACTTGGGGTGTACGAACTTAATTTCACACGAGATACCCCTGCTTGATGATGTCCCTGTACGGCAACGGTATCGTCGCATTCCCCCTTCAGAGTATGAGGCAGTGAAGATGCACATTAACCAGCTCCTGGAGTCACAAGTCATCTGTGAGAGCTCCAGTCCCTATGCCTCACCTATCGTGTTGGTGAGGAAAAAGGATGGTGGCTTGAGGCTCTGTGTGGATTATCGGCTCCTGAACAGTAAGACCAGAAAGGATGCCTTTCCACTGCCTCATATCGAGGAGAGCCTGGACGCCTTATCGGGGGCCCGCTGGTTTTCCACTCTTGACCTTGCCAGTGGGTATAACCAAGTGCCTGTGGCGGAGCAGGACCGTCCCAAGACCGCTTTTTGCACCCCCTTTGGTCTTTTCGAATTCAATCGGATGCCTTTTGGCCTTTGCAATGCGCCAAGCACTTTCCAGCGGCTGATGCAACGCATGTTTGGCGATCAGCAAGGTCAGTCCCTCCTGCTTTATCTTGATGACATAATCATCTTTTTATCTTCCGTCGAGCAACACCTACAGCGGCTGGAAATGGTGCTCGGGCGACTGCAGGGGCAGGGCCTTAAGGTCAAAGCGGAGAAATGTGCAATTTTCCAGGAGCAGGTGTCATACTTGGGACACATCATCTCCAGCCAGGGTGTCTCGACCGATCCCAAGAAAATAGAGGCTGTGGCTGGCTGGCAGTGTCCTCGTCACATCAGTGAGTTGCGGTCCTTTTTAGGGTTCGCCAGTTATTACAGGCGGTTTGTCGATGGCTTCGCCAAGATGGCTAAACCCTTGCACCAGTTGGTAGCTGACCTGGCTGGCACCAAAACAAAGCGGGGATCTGGCCGGGCACTGGGCTCCGCATGGACGCCCGAGTGTGAGGAGAGCTTCAATGCTCTAAAGTCAAGGTTGGTTTCCACCCCAGTATTGGCTTACGCGGACTTCTCACGTCCTTTCATCCTTGAAACTGACGCTAGTCATAGTGGGCTTGGTGCAGTGCTCTCCCAGGAGACAGATGGTTGCGTGAGGCCGGTGGCTTATGCGAGTAGGGGGCTCCGGCCCACTGAGCGCAACATGTCCAACTATAGCTCTATGAAGCTAGAATTTCTTGCGCTCAAGTGGGCCGTGACGGAGAAATTTAGAGAATATCTGTTGGGGCATAAGTGCATTGTGTACACAGATAATAACCCCTTGAGCCACCTTCAGTCGGCTAAGCTGGGGGCGGCCGAGCATAGGTGGGCTGCTGAGCTTGCCGCTTTTGATCTGGAGATCAAGTACCGGTCTGGGCGAAACAACCGAAATGCGGACGCACTGTCGAGACAGTACGCACCAACGCCGGATTGTGCCATTCCATCTTTGCCTGGCACCTCTGTCCCGTGTAGCCTTCAGCCGAACATCCAGCCTGGTCCTATGGTTGGTGCCTTGCAGTCCTTGATTTCTATCCTTCCATCTCACTCTCCAGCTGATCTTCACTTGATGCAGGAAGAGGACCCTGTATTAAAGGAGGTGTTGGTGTTCTGCTGGCGACGTGGGTCTCTCCCTACCTCTGCTGAGAGGAGGCAGCTCTCTCAGCCCGCAATTGTGCTGTTGCGCCAGTGGGACCGCCTGGTTGAAAAGAATGGGGTGCTTTTCCGGCGGGTGTTCCGCTCTGACGGTGGGGAAGAACAACTCCAACTTGTTTTGCCCACGGTGCTCAAGGGGGACACCCTGCATCAGCTCCACCAGGAGCATGGGCATCAAGGCACAGAAAGGACCACCGAGCTGGTGCGGCAACGCTGCTACTGGCCGGGAATGTCATCCGACATCAAGAAGTGGGTGCAGCGGTGTGAACGCTGTCAAGTTGCGAAAGACTCGGGGCAGGTTCATCGGAGTTACATGGGCCACCTTCTCGCATCCCGGCCAAACGAGATTTTGGCAGTGGATTTTACTTTGCTTGAACCTTCTCGTAATGGCTTTGAGAACGTCTTAGTCATGACTGATGTGTTCAGTAAATTTACAGTGGCTGTTCCCACCCGGGACCAGCGAGCGGTGACAGTAGCCCAGGTTCTGGTCACAGAATGGTTCTACAAGTATGGGGTTCCAAGTCGCCTACACTCAGACCAGGGCAGAAGCTTCGAGAGTGGTTTGATTTCCCAACTTTGTGCTTTGTATGGGGTTGCCAAGTCCCGCACCACCCCCTATCATCCGGCCGGAAATGGGCAGTGTGAGAGGTTCAACAGGACACTTCACAACCTCCTGCGAACATTGCCAATTTCCCGAAAGCGGGACTGGGCTTCTTGTCTTCCGCAATTGCTCTTTGGTTACAACACTACACCTACACACTCATCAGCACGGGTGAGTCACCGTTTTATTTGATGTTTGGGCAGGAGCCCCTTCTTCCCATTGACTTTCTCCTGGGTCGTGTGCCAGACCCGATTCCTGGTGAGGTGCAGGACTGGGTGGTAGAACACCGAGCCAGGCTTCGTGTGGCATTCGAGGGTGCTCGTGATAAACTAGAGATGGCAGCGAGTAAGCGCAAGGAGAGACACGATCTGTTCGTCCGAGACGCACCTCTGCCAGTGGGACAGTTGGTGTACCTGAGGGACCATGGTGTTAGAGGCCGCCATAAGATCCAAGACCTCTGGAGCTCTGTTGTCCACCAGGTTGTGCGGGCCCCTATCGGCGACAGTGTGGTCTATACTGTGGCGCCCGTGGGTGACCTGGGTGGAACTCGGAATGTCCATAGAGACATGCTAAAAGTGGTCGTTCAGCCTGAAGTTGTGGCCCTCTCCTCACCAGCTTCTCCATCTTTGTCCCCACGGGTGGCCTCCGTGGACGACTCTTCCAACAGCGACCTCTGGCTTCTGGTTTCCGAGACCCCGGTGCCATCCATTGCCGTGCCACCACCATTTGGGACCCCTCAGGCGCCCTCTGCCCCGGCTGCAACAGCACCCCAGGGTGCGTGCAGTCTGACTGCACCCGTAAGTAGCAGCGGCCCATCACCAACAGTGCCCCCAGCCGACCAGCCTTGCAGTAGTCAACAGTCCCTGCGTCGGACTGCTCGTTCAACAGCTGGCAGTCACTCAAACAGGCATCACCTTCCACGGTCAGTCAATTCGCAGGAGGAAGTTTCTAATCGGCCGCTAGACTCTGCATCCAATTCCCTAATGGCAGTGTTTAGACCTTGGTGCTAACTTGGCCCTGTCTCTCGTCGGGTCGACGATCCAAAAGGTAGGGGTGGATGTGGCAGGGCGTGGCCTGCCCTCCGAACAGGCGTCCTATGGAGGTAGTGCCTTAATTGGTGGGTGGGGAGAAAAGGTTTATATAAGGCACTGCCTCCAGCTGACTTTAGTTGTTTTTCCCCCTTCGACGGTACGGCGGGGTTGCGGCTTATCTGGGCGGTTCGACCAACAAACTGTTTCACAGCGCGAGTATGCTGTTTGGCAGCGCCAAGAAGGTTGGTGCTTCCTCCCGCCATCCTTCCACCTAGAGCGCTTTGCCGTGAGGGCACGCGCGCTAGTTTACCCTGGGCAGGTAAGGCGCAGCAATGCGCGTCACTGACTTCCCCGCACTCTGCCGATAAAGGTTAATGGCGCTGTCCTTGTTGCAGTTGACTGCCGGCTGGCGTCGGTGGGTCGCGTTGCCCCAGCGGGAACCCTTCACGGAGTGGTGGCGCCACCAAACAGTCAGCACGGACTACCTCGCGTACTGGACCCACTGCTGCTTTGGCTCCGTCCCGTTTTCGGGACTCTCTCTCCTGTTCGCTCTCGCGCTCTCTCTCTCTCTCGCCCCCCTTCGCTCGAGGGACGGCGCTGAGACGTAGTGGTGCCGCCGAGGCGACCACGGAGCTATTGCTCTCAATTTTTAGACTCTTAACAGTGTTTTAATTGTTCTCTTTTCTTTGTGGACAGGTGCTGCGGGCCACGGCGGGGACCCAACCCCTGGTGGAGGGCGTTTTACCACACCTTTCGTGTGTAGTTTTGTTTGTAGTAGCACGGGTGTTTTTAGTTTGTTTATTTCCCCTAATTGAGTTTCACCTGCCGGTGGGGCCCCAGCCCTGTCCACCCCCTTTTGGTTGATTTTTGTACAGCCGAGTTATTTTGGTGTTAAGTTGGATTTAATAAAATTGTACTGCCTAACCCTCAATCCTGTCTCTGCCTCTGGAACCAAACCGTATCTGCGCGTGCCTGTTTCCGGTTAATTCCTGGGGTGAAATTCCCCTGGTGGCGTTGTCATCCACCGTTCCACCTCTCTCCACCCCGCCACAAACAGATCTCCCAACTGTTCCGTCAGTCTTGAGTAATTTGGAGCAGGGGTAGCACCTTATCTCAGGGAAGGAGATGACCCCAGCTCTTTCTGCATTTGTCTCCTCTGCCAGATCTGCTTCACGTGCTCATTTGAAATGATAATTGCTCTTTTCTGTGGTGAGAAGCTGAAAAATATGTGCAGACATCCATACAGGACTCTAAATATTCCTCAGTTTATTAAACCTTATGATTGTATTAAAGTGGGGGTCGCTCCTCACTCTTCATTTCTGATAACAGCTCGAACGGATGCTGACTTGCAGGGATGAAAAAGATTAAGTTTATGGCTGTGTTTGTGTTGTTGCAGACATGTGATGCAATTATTTGTGAACACAGGCCTGTCAGGTGTCTTTGTATGTTGATGCCAGTTAGGCACTTTAACATGCATCTTCTCCAAGTCCAAAAGACAAGAAATACATAGACTCTTTTCACTCATTTGGTTGGAAAAGGTTTTCCTTTTCTCTCAGATTTATTTGCCCTTATTTTCCAACTTGAAAGGAATTGCAAGATTGAAGGTTGAATAGGATTTCACTCAAAGGCAACAGTCTGGGTTTCCGTTTTCTTTTTTCCTTTATTATAATATTTCCATCAGGGTGACTTCTTAGTTTACAGACAGACAACCCAAGATCACAACAGGTAGCCCAATGGCCACTAGGTGAAAAACCTTGAAATAGAAAAGAGAAATATTAACATATGGGATTGTTCGACAATAAAGAAATAAACATGTTTAAGAACTCACAGAGACATATTACACATAAAACCCAATAGTCATAAATATAAATGTGCAAACCCGCAATAATGTAACCAAGGAAGTAGCCTACACCATAATTTCATTAAGACAACCAGGTTTAACTGTGTTTCAGTCGCTACAAACTACAACAATATACCTGTTTGGGCCTGCGCCTCTCACTGAACACCAACATCCTAATTGTAAACAGTACCGTTTGTGAAAGTGAACGTTCTAACTCAACAATCAGCGCAGTCACAATACAGTATTACGTCTTTCTTCCGACACACTGACATTTAAGGCTTAAAACAAATTAAAATGGTGCTTACCAACTGTCCCTCCAGATCTTGCGAGCGAACACCTCGAGAATTGTCTCATTCCTTTTCTAGCTTGGGAATAAGGACAATTGGAAACACAGTTTCAGTTAATATATTTGCTCTCCAGGCACTGCAGCAGCTGTCAGTCGAGATATTATTTGCTAATCAATGAATAATAAATAATAACCTCATAGGCACAAGTCAATTATTCATCAAACTTTGATGAATCTGAAGCTCTGACTCTGAGACTTTTATGCTCCGCATGGCGGTGAAACAATGGCCATCATACAAAACAGCAGACGTGACTATTATAAGTTTGTACATTGTAGGATATTTTCCCTTTTTATCCAATTACCTACATTTATTTCTTCATCACCATTAGGAGAAACTCATCTATACAGAAAAACCCGAGTTTTAAAAAACAACCTTTTAGGTCCAGGTATCTCAACCCAGTCCCAGCTTTCATGCTCTGAGCATGGCTAGTCACCTGAGGTGTAGCACCTCCAGTTAAATAACACTTTAAAAGAAGCAAAGCAATATTTCTAATCTTACAAATGTTACTCTATAGCTTGGTGGTAACAGTTGGTTTCTTCAGATCAGGATACCAGCAAAATATAACGTTGAACAGGACAAGCATGTGTTTAAAAATAGGGACATTACAGTGACTATTATTAGATGGCTTAGAACTCTTTGAAACTGGGTTTATAAATTCCAAATCCAGATTATACTAGAATACACCCTTGGTCATCCAAATAGTATTGGGGCACCAATGTTGATGGACATAATGAGTGAATGATGTTTGGTTCCACAAGAGAACCTGAGCTGCCTCCTCCACCCGTGTCAGTTCTGCTGATTGGCTGCAGCCGCTGCGGATTCAGTGAGCCATTTGGCCTGTACTCTTATTTGCTGCCAGCAACTATCAGCAATCACATTTTACCAGCAGAGTTCAGACAGCAGTTAGTTAATGCTAATCACAGGCTTGTCTGGGTCATTTCTGAAATATTTACAACAGTGCTGCCACAATCAGTTGTAGAATTGATGGCTTTTAAATACTGGTCAGTACATTTGTGAGAGATGTATTTATACATTTCTGCAATAAACATTTTACAAATCACTCAAAAAGTTCTTTTCATTATATATGAAAGAGCTCTGGAGTCACTTATTGGTGAGCTCTGAGAACCTTGTGTATGCCCTGGTTCATGTGACATCTGCAGAGCCTGTTGTAGTAGCAGCAGGAATGAACAGGAACAAGGGATGGGTCGCGAGATGTTGCAGGATTGTGAACAGTTGTTTCAGTGTCCATTGACTCAGTAGGTTTCAGTAGAGCTGCAGGAACCCAAAGTGGCTGGAATGCACTGAATGGTACATCCGGTCCAGCGAACTAAACAGGCACGACAGCCATGAGGGGAAAATGGCTTTTATTTGGACTAATGTTTTTTTCAGCCCTCACACAGAAGAGGTGAGTCAATCAATCAATCAATCAATCTTTATTTATATAGCGTCTTATACAATCAAAATTGTTTCAAGGCGCTTTCCAGAATCCCAGGGCCTGACCCCAGACAAGCAACAGTGGCAAGGAAAAACTCCCCTTTAACAGGAAGAAACCTTGAGCAGGACCAGGCTCATGTAGGGGGACCCTCCTGCTGATGGCCAGCTGGGTAAAGAGAGAGGAGAAAGGGGAGGACAGGTAGAGGATAGGATAGGTGGGAGAGGAGAGGAGAGGGGTAGAGGAGAGAAGTAGCGTGAAGGGGAGGTAGAGGAGAGGAGAAGGAGGAGGAGGGGAAAGAGGAGAGGAAAGAAGAGGAGAGGAGAGGAAAAGGAGAAGGAGGGGAGAGGAGAGGAGAGAGGAGAGGAGAGGAGGAGAGGAGAGGAGAGAGGAGAGAGAGGAGAGGGAGGGAGAGGGAGAGGAGAGGCACAGAGCACAGAAACACACACAAAAAATATGATGCACAATCACTTCAGCGGGGCCGGAGGTCATTATGCAGCTCCGAGGGCGGCGATACCTGTAAATAAATAGACATGGGGGGGGGAGAAGCAGAAAAACTACACAAGAATCAGCATAACTAGTCTGCTTGATGAGGAGAGGAAAGGAAAGGAAAGGAGAGGAGAGGAGAGGAGAGGAGAGGAGAGGAGAGGAGAGGAGAGGAGAGGAGAGGAGAGGAAACCATGACCCAGTGGAGTGACAGAGGCCTGTCAGGTGATCATGTTTCCGGACCCCGGCAGCCTTGGCCTATAACAGCATAACTAAGATGTGACCTAACGATTAGACGACCCCCTAAGTATGATAATTTGTCTGTCTATGATAGTAACTGGAACTACTGAATTAGTAACAATAAGCTTTTTCAAAGAGGTAGGTTTTGAGTCTGATCTTAAAAGTAGCGATGGAGTCAGCCTCCCGTACCTGGACAGGGAGCTGGTTCCATAGAAGGGGGGCCTGGTAGCTAAATGCTCGGCCCCCCATTCTACTCCTGGAAACTCTGGGAACCACAAGTAGACCAGCATTCTGAGAGCAGAGCGGTTTATTGGGCTGGTAAGGTATCACTAGCTCCTCCAGGTAGGATGGAGCTAGGCCTCTGAGGACCTTGTAGGTCAAGAGAAGGGTTTTAAAAATTATTCTAAATTTAACGGGCAGCCAATGAAGCGACGCCAGTACATGAGTAATATGATCTCTTTTGTCAATACCTGTCAGAACTCTGGCTGCAGCATTTTGGATCAACTGGAGGCTTCTTAAAGAGTTGTTTGGACACCCTGATAATAAAGAGTTACAGTAGTCCAGCCTGGAAGTAACAAATGCATGGACTAACTTTTCAGCATCATGCCGCGTCAGCAGCTTCCTGATCTTTGTGATGTTCCTCAGGTGAAAAAAGGCACTTCTAGAGACTAATTTAATGTGTGAGTTGAAGGAGAGATTTTGATCAAAAGTTACTCCTAGATTCCTCACAGAGAGACTAGATGTTAATGAGATACCGTCTAGAGTGATCATGTGATCTAATCTATCCCTGAGAGGTTCAGGACCAAACACCATGACCTCAGTTCTTCCTGGGTTAAGGAGGAGGAAATTTGAAGACATCCAGGACTTTATGTCTTTAAGACAGGTCTGGAGCTTCACTAACTTCTCTGTCTCCTCGGGTTTCATGGATAAATAGAGCTGAGTGTCATCAGCATAACAATGAAAATTTATCCCATGCTGCCGAATAATGTTCCCTAAGGGAAGCATGTACAATGTGAAGAGGATTGGTCCGAGTACAGAACCTTGAGGAACTCCATGGCTAACCCTACTGTATCAGGAGGGAACACCATGGACATGGGCAAACTGGTATCTATCAGATAAGTATGATCTAAACCAGTCTAGTGCTGTCCCTTTAATCCCAATCACATGTTCCAGTCTCTGTAACAGGATGCTGTGATCAACTCTATCAAAAGCAGCACTGAGGTCCAGCAGAACCAGCATAGAGACCAGTCCATGATCAGAAGCTATGAGAAGGTCATTAGTGACTTTAAGAAGTGCTGTTTCTGTGCTGTGGTGAGCTCTAAAGCCTGACTGAAACATCTCAAACAGGCTGTTTCTCTGCAGGTGCTCCAGTAACTGAGTCACCACCACCTTCTCTAGAACTTTAGAGATAAAAGGAAGGTTGGATATTGGCCTATAATTTGCTAAGACATCAGGATCCAGTGATGGTTTTTTAAGCAATGGCTTAATCACTGCCACCTTGTAGGACCGGGGTACATAACCTGACACTAAAGAACCATTTATCTGGTCCAGGATAGAACTGCCTATCAATGGTAAAACATCCTTCAACAGGTGTGTTGGGATGGGATCTAAAAGACACGTGGTGGTCTTGGATTTCTGAATTAGCGATGACGCCTCAGAAAAATATATAGGGCTGAAGGAGCTTAAGGGCTCGTTGGAGACCCTGTATGTTCCCACAGTCGGCACATCTGGTGATGGTCCAGTTGTTGGGATGGCCTGGTTAGCTTTCTCTCTGATAGCTAGAACTTTATCAGTGAAGAAGCTCATGAAGTCTTCACCACTCAGGGAAGAAGGGATACGTGGATCTAAAACACTGTGACTCTTGGTTAATTTGGCCACAGTGCTGAAAAGAAACCTGGGGTTGTTCTTATTTTCCTCAATCGAAGAAGAAAAATAAGCTGTTCTAGGCTTGCGAAGGGCCTTTTTGTAAACTAATAGACAGTCTTTCCAGGCTACATGGTAGCTGTCTATTTTACAAGAATGCCACTTCCTTTCCAGTGTTCGCGCTTTCTGCTTGAGGGTCCTGATATGTGAATTATACCAGGGGGCACACCTCCTCTGAGTTACTATTTTCTTTTTCAGGGGGGCAACAGAGTCAAGTGTGATTCTCAGTGAGGTTGCTGCACCTTCAGCAATAGAGTCAACCTCAGCAGGGCTAAGATTATAATGATTGATCCCTGGGGAAACACACGGTGGTCCTGGGATCAGCACAGGGATCACTTCCTTAAACTTAGCTACAGCATTATCTGAAAGACATCTGCTATAGTTAGACTTTGTTCTGAGCATAGAAGAATCCTTAATCATAAATGTAAAAGTGATCAAAGAATGGTCTGACAAGACTGGGTTCTGAGGGAACACTGACACATGTTCTACCTCAACACCACAAGTCAGAACTAGATCTAGGGTGTGGTTAAAGCTGTGAGTTGGTTGGTTTATCTGCTGGAGGAAACCAACTGACTCAAGTAATGAAATGAAGCCATTTCTAAAGCTGTCATTTATAACGTCCATATGGATATTAAAGTCTCCAATGATAATGACTTTTTCCGTTCTAAGGACCAAGTCAGATAAGAAATCAGAGAACTCAGACAGGAACTCTGAATGTGGCCCAGCAGGGGGCCGATATACAACTACAAACAGAAGTGGCTTTTCTGTCCTCCAGTTCAGATGAGTGATGCCAAGAGTCAGGCTTTCAAATGAACTGAAGCTATGTTTTGGTCTGGGATTAATTAATAACTTGGAGTGATAGATTGCTGCCACTCCCCCTCCTCGACCAGTAACACGTGGAATATGATAATTAAGATGGGTAGGAGGAGTAGATTCATTTAAGCTCACATACTCCTCCTCCTGAAGCCAGGTCTCAGTAAGACAAAATAAATCAATGTGATGATCCGCTATCAGGTCATGCACTAACAGGGATTTACACAAAAGAGATCTAATATTTAACAGTCCACATTTAATTGTGATATTAGTTTCTCCAACTTGTGCTTCAGTATTAATTTTAATAAGATTTTGGTGATTGACCGCTCCCCTGCTCTGTGTTTGGTGAACTTTTAACCGTGGAACAGAGACTACCTCTATAGTGTTAAATATATTATTGTTGGTGGATGAGGGTTCAAAGGAAGCAGCAGAGAGGTGTGTAAGACTACAACTCTGCATCCTGGTCTGGACCCTGGATTGTCAGGTCACTTTGGGTCTAATAAAATTAGCCAGATTACTAGAAATGAGAGAAGCACCATCTCGTGTGGGATGGACACCGTCTCTCCTAATCAGACCAGGTTTTCCCCAAAAGGTGCTCCAATTGTCTATAAAGGCCACCTGGTTTTCGGGGCACCACCGTGACAGCCAGCGACGAAGCGATGACATGCGGCTAAACATCTCATCGCTGGCCAGATTGGGGAGGGGACCAGAGAATGCTACGGAGTCCGACATCGTTTTTGCGTAGTTACACACCGACTTCAAGTTAATTTTAGTGACCTCCGACTGACGAAGCCGGGTGTCGTTGGCTCCGACGTGAATAATAACTTTACCAAATTTACGATTACGTCTCGCCAGCAGCCATAAATTTGCTTCTATGTCGCCCGCTCTGGCCCCCGGAATGCACCTAACTATGGTCGCTGGAGTTGGCTTCACGTGGCGCAAAACAGAGTCGCCAATTACCAGGGTCGGTTTCTCAGCGGGTGTGTCGCCGAGTGGGGAAAAGCGGTTAGCCACGGGAAGCGGTTGGTGGTGCACCGTGGGCCTTTGTTTTGGGCTACGCTTCCTGCGAACCGTCACCCAGCCGCCCTGGCTAGCCGGCTGCTCGGCTGCTGCCGGGGGACCGCTAGCTGTAGTTACGCTAGACGGCTCCGCAGCAGCTAGCTTACCCTGGCTACTTGACGCAAGTCCAGCTAACTCCAAACTGCGGAACCGCGTCTCAAGCTCGCTAAGTCTCGCCTCCATAGCCATAAATAAACTACACTTTCTGCACCTATTCCCTTCACTAAGGGAGGCAGAGGAGTAACTAAACATTTTGCACGCTGAACAAAGACACCGGGTGAAACAGACGGTGAGGCCATGCTAACGCTAGTGATCGGCGAAGCCCTGTATTTGTTTAATATGGGTTGTTTCTCACTGTTGATACCAGGTGACTAGAATGTCCCAAGTGTTCAAAATTTTAAGTAAAGTGAATACAACACACCAAGTGTTTAATATTAAGTGAATACAACACACCAAGTGTTCAATATTAAATGAATACGGCACCCCGTGCACAATGCAACCAACGAACGATAGAGGAGACAGGAAGTGACGCAATACTCACGCAGTCCTTGCCATTATCTTGATAAGGGGAACAGTTTGTCATCAAGCGTCAGTCGGTCTGTAGTTTTCCTGCTACCAGCCTATAAGATTGTGGGCAAACTAGCTGGATCAAAGTGGCTTTTTTAACATGTGAAGAAGGTCTTCTGGGAGCAGTGGCAAGTACACACTCCAGTGCTTTCTTGTGTTTACATTCTAAAAGTATGCATCTACGTGGGAGTGCACTGTCAGCCAAAAGTTGATGTGAAGGAGGTTAGAAGCCGGTGCTGGTTGGACTCATAGCCCCTGAATCAGGGTGAAGTTTCTTGCTTTTGCTCATATTCATAATATAGCCAACCTTAGTGTTAATAAAAAATAATAGCAACAAAACAAAAACAAAAATAAAAACTCAAATTGAAAGGGCATGTCCAAACCCAGTCCTCGAGGGCCACAATCCAGTCGGGTTTTCTATCCCACTGAATGCATTTTCAGCCTGGTAGGACAGAAAAACCGGCTGGATTGTGGCCCTCGAGGACTGGGTTTGGACATGCCTGGATGTGACTTGCTTTTAATGCTGAATTTTAAGAATTTATATGTCTTCTCTCTGCAGATCAAAAATAAACTTTACTGCACGGACACTGACTGGAGCTTAATCCACTGGAGATTCTCTAAATTAACAATGAGTAGATGTAGAATGAGTAGAAGTAGTTTTTAATCCAAGAAGAATTCTGTTCTCTGCGCCACGACTCTCAAATAATCTGTAAGATCCCGTGGGAGTACATGAATTAAGTCAAGGACACATCGACTCCCCCTCATCCTGCAGGAGGATAATGTGACTTCTGGAGGACCTTAATGAATTCCAAGAATTCTTAGAACAGTACATTTGTTTTTGTCTGTGTGAGAGGATCAGACGACCATGCGGAAATCAGTTACAAAACTCTCCTGTCTACTGGCTGCTGCGTTCCTGCTGGGTGGCTGCCTTCAAGTGCTGTTTGCCACTGAAGATGATGTCACACCACGCATCAGCTTCCCTTACAGTAAGTCTAAATATTTCCCACATAATGACACCTGTGCTTCACCTTTAAGTACCAGCCTTTAATGTAACACTAAATGGCTTTACCTGCACCAACCTCTTCTTAATGAGAACACTGTGGGCGTAGGGTGTTGCACATGAGCAGGGCTTTGCCACAAATTCACAAGTTCCATGTGCAGAGCCACAGATTGCTGCTAATCGGCTGTCCATCAAAAGTTCGACTTCACTGTACATAGACCTAAACACTCATGTTTCTATCATGAATACATCTATTTTACAAGCATGTGTAACTGTAGGTTGTTTGTGTTTCAAAACCAAATGGCAACAAGGGGTATAACAAGAGGGTGGGTGGTATAACATACAGTAACTGTCCAGAAAACTGGAGTATAGCAAATATTGCACAGCACATCCACTTCTGCTTCCATTTCTGTTGGCTTTTTGCTACTGGTTTGGTACTTTTTAATGATCTTTGACTGAATGCAGCAACTTATTTAAGAAATATAATCTGTGACATGTCTTTTGACAGATCCACTGATTGAGTATGAGCTTTTTGGCAGGAACCTAATCACTGCATGTAATTACCATTCATAAGAGTTAGAAGCAATACACAGCAAAGGTCTGGGATAGTTTATAATATGAATGTGTAAGCACTGTTGTTATCCAGCGAACAGCCTTTAGTTGTGTGATTTGCATGTGATGAGAATGGTGCTGGATGTGACTGTTGCTGTACTTCAACACACTGGGTTGTTGGAGAAAATGTTCCCACCAGCCAACAGGTTGATCCATTAAAAAGATTTAAAGACTGCATTTTGCCTGCATTTTCATCCTGACTTTCTCTTTTGCAACTTTGTCCATTCAGAACAGGATTAGCAGTCAGGAAAGAACAGGCTTAAATGGACAACTTCACATACAGAAAGTTAGTGAATATAGTTAGCATGTGAAGCACCTCCATTTTGGCAACAACAATATCAGGCTTATTGTCTCCAGTTAGCTCAATCAGGTGTGATGTTGTAGCTCAGACTGACCAGCTTTCACATACTCGAGCCACTTTGAGCTATTTCATCTTTTGGATATACCAATTAAACAGTATGTAGCTTGTTTACAGCAAATAGGTGAGGAACGCCAATTCTCTTTGTCCCACCCCATCTTTGGCTTTATCAGACCCCATTTTAGGTTACCTCTTAAGACCTTAAATCTGGTTAGTCATAGATGGAGAAACACAACAGGTCACTAAAAGAATGTTTCCCTTAAAAGAGTGGGAGTGATAAACACTGAAGCAATGCTTAAAAACCTGAGGACTATGATCTTTTGTGTGGGACAGAATGTAAAACCAGACAGGCTCTGCCACTGCAATGACCATAAAAAACCCCGCTCACTTCACATGAGGGATTAGGAGCAGGAGGGGGTGAGGAAACAAAATATTGGCCACATTAAAAACCATAAAAAACTATTTAGAGGTAAGCTGTTATAGTCCACCTGATTTGGTTTCATCCTTGTTTTCCATTTTACTGATTATAATAAAAGCAGGATAATGAGCTTTTTGGGATCACTTGATTTCCTAAAAATGTGTCTTTAATATTGAATTTCTTCCTCCTCTTTGAATTATTTGCCTCCTCTTATTCATATTAAACCAACTTTGCAGTCTGTTTTCTTTTGATCTTATTCTATTGTTAAGTGACAGGTGCATAATCCATTGTTGTCCCCTGATATACAAAGTTCTAAAGGTTTGTATGTAAAATGCTGCAGCATAACAAAATAAAATCTAGTCAGACAAGTCCAAAGTGTATGCCCAGGATATAATCTACACAGGCCCCCTTCCCCTTTACATTTGGTAAATGTTCTTCAAATATCATCCGCATTCTGTCATGCATGCTAATCCTCTGACCTTGTCAGGGTGCAGATCACATAGCTGAAACTGGGGAAAGAGTTTCAGGGGTCAGGGGCTGCTCTGGCCAAATACTCATGACACGCTCCAATGCCCATCAAAAACCTCTAGCAAAGACACGCCCACTGATCCTGAAAGAAAAGCAGTCCGCGGCTTACAGCAGAGGTGGTGCTCACAAGTGCCTGTGTAGAGCCCTGCAGCAGCTGCAACAATGGGGTATAATTACAGCACATCGGCTCCTTTTGTCTCAGGGGCTTGAGTGTATTCTTCACTTGCATGCTCCAGGGAATGAACAGAAAAGATCACTTTTTGCAGATGTTAATCAAGAGCTCTTGATTTGAAGAAATTGGCAAGTGCTGAGAAATGCCTGTGATGTTGATAATCCTGGTGAGAAAAGAGGATTTTGAGCCCAAAGAGAGAGAGATGTTGGATGTTTTCAGTGCTGAGCATTTTAAAGTGCTGTGCCTCAAATTATTACATTTTTACACTTTATGTTATACAAATTCTGCTGCATCTCAGTTTTCTTATCCACCACACACAAACACACACACACACACGCACACACACACACACACAGATATATTCTGGGCTGCGTGTATACTGCGGAAGCACTGCGCAAACATTTGTTGAAGGTTTCAAAGTGGGTGCATTGATAGACTCCTAATAATCTACAGGTCAGATGTAGGAAAGTTTACTGTCATGAAACTAGAGCTGGAAGTAAAAGGACGTCAGGTCCCCCCCCCCCCACACACACACACACACACCAGGCAAGTTTTGATTCATATGTGCACGTAAGTAATATTCTAGATTGTATAAAAGCTTTCAGACAACAGGACATCACTCTGTATTGCGTGTGTTGGGTAAGAGCTGATAATCAGAGCACAGATCTTAGTGTGTGTGTGTGTGGGGGGGGGGGGGGATTTTTCATTATCCAATGCTCTCATTGTCATGCACATTGGAAAGATATTTTGTTTCTCCATCAGATATTTTTCCCCTCTCATAGCTTTACAGCACTCAGTTGTATTTGCAGCAACAGTTTACTTTTGTGGGTGTGATCGTGTAACCTGCCGTTTGCTGCACAGCCACCACAGCAAAAGCAGAAAACACTGCAGCAGACTATTACTGTTATCTGTAAGGTGTGGAATTCTGTCACTAAACATGCATGTGGCCCTTACATGTAACAAGGCCTCCAGTCAGTCACCACCAGTACACTGCTCTTCCTTCCCAATGAGATATGCAACACTGGGATTTATCCCTGCCAGCTTGCACTTACAGTCCAAGAACACAAGGCTGTACTTGTCTCAGTTTCCATCTGCATAGCAAGTGTTTTTTCAGTCTGTAGTCACTTCACATTTGTTTGAATTTACCTTTGCTACATATGAGTAAGAACAGCCACTCTTGTAACTCAGTCAGTTTGGAACAAACTCCACTTCATGGTACTGATGGACTCCAGAGCTGTGGTTGCATGTGTCAAAGCTCAGTCTCAGTTAGCACCCTTGACTAAGGTACTGAACACACAAATGCACATATAGGTCCATGCTATGAACTGGCAACGCATCTTGGGTTGAGACAAGACCTCTCATCACTCTTATGAGTGTCTTGGCAGGTGAATTCCTACTGAATAAACAAACAATCAATCACCCCAAGCCTGGAGTTATATAAACCTTCAACCTATATTCTTAGTAATACATATATGATGTCTGTCAATGTGAGGTGTCTCATAGGATATTAAGCATTATATATATATATATATATATATATTCTGCAAAGTTGGGTGTGACTCTGCTCACCTCATTGATGAATAAACACAAAGAAATATGATGCATTATAGATTCTTTAGTGTATCTTTAGTGTAAGAAAGAATATTATTTTGCCTGAAACTGAGTCAGGCTCTGAGCATCTGTTAAAACTCGACTGATCATTGTTTCTTTTACTAGAAAGGGAATATTTTTGTAATTGTAGTTACTCACCAGAAATCCTCTGAGAAAATTTCTTAGCCCTACCTGCTTTACCTCCATTTGTTTAAATAATCTCAAATGAATAAGATGCAGAAATTAAACTGAATCTCTTTGCTGAGTTTTCTTTGAGCCAGTGGACAAAGACTATCAATTTTGATTACTGTTTCCTTAGTTGGGTCCATTGAGCAAATTTTTTTCGCAGCTTCCATTTCAGCCCGGATGACATTATAGGGAGGGAGAACTAAGGTCAGTAAACACAGTTTGAGTTCCAGGCTGACCTGGAGTCTCAGGATTATTTAGCATCAGCAATAAAGCAGCCAGAT
Source organism: Takifugu flavidus (assembly GCF_003711565.1). Taxonomy (NCBI): domain Eukaryota; kingdom Metazoa; phylum Chordata; class Actinopteri; order Tetraodontiformes; family Tetraodontidae; genus Takifugu; species Takifugu flavidus. The sequence goes on from NC_079521.1 coordinate 5,074,011, forward strand.
TGATAGTAGGTGTGACTTGATGAGGATTAGAAGTAGTTGAGGGCTAAGATTGGTGACAGCCAGCCGATTAAACAGGCAGGTGATTCATGAATTTGGATCCAGGCTATGAAATGGCCCACAGGTGCCTAGCATTCTGCAGCAAGCATTTAAAAATCAGTCCTATCTACCACATCAGGTAATGCAAAGAAAAAGACCAAATCCCAAAGTAGTTTGAAGTCCCTGCAGCTTGACTTTTCACTGATGTCTCTTACTTACCGGTACTCTGACTTTCCGCTATTCACAAAAGTCAATCTCTTGCCTTGGAAAAATATTTTTTGAAACCCATTTTGCACATGTTCCCATTGTTCAGCATCTCAATGCAATCTTCTTGGTTACCACAACTCCCACTCAATTCTGACCTCTGCCCCCTCTCCCACTCCTCCTTCCGAGTTATCCCGAGACTGCTCTGAGTAAAACTTTCATGTGTCTGCTCACCTCTCCTTGTTATTCAATTGTTGGTTTAAGAAGATGTTACTGAGATTTGTCAGATATTTAATATGCTTTGGGAAATACATTGAATTTCTCACTGAATGACCAGAACTCAGGAGAGCTGTCACAGCCAGCTGTGATATTGTCCCACCCTTGACCGAAGAGGCATCAGCCCTTTTGTGTGGCAACTGTAGGGCCTCCTGGGACCAAGCAGAACTCTCAGCAACACAGCAAGAAACAAGTTTCTCAAAAAAAAAAAGACAATAGGATTTCTGGAAGTTTGTCTTCTCTCTGGATTTTATATCCAGGCCCCTCTTTTTATTGACTCCAGATTCCACATTGTTGTGTGCAGTAAGGTATGCAGAGCTGAAAAGGCCTTCAGATTTGATTTTTGGTGTTTTTTTGTGCAGCTGGCTTTCACTTTAACAAAAAGACAACGAGCTGAACAATGTCTCAAGTGTGTGATGAAACTTTTGTATTGGGACATGTAGAAAATTGGATATTTTGTGTCATAAATGTTACATTACCTGAAATGCTGGTAATAAGTTATGTCATCTGTTTCTTTCTCTCTGTGCTTTATATTAAGTTCAGTTTGTTGGTTATATATGAGACACGTTTCCAACTCCAACTTTGCAATTTAAACACCTCAGCTACAGCAAATATGTGTTAAAGACTATGAGCCAGTAATCTTTTTTGGACACGCAAATTGAGTCTGTAATCCTCAGCGGCTTGGGATGGGGAGCACACATGTGCTTGGGTTAGGGACCCCAGCACAGGTCATTGCGTTTAATGGATCACAACAAAATGTATCCAAATTGGTTTCTGTCAAGTTATTGCATTCATGCATTCAATAGTTATTACTATATATCTCTGCATGTTGTGGATTCAAAATGTTTCCTGTTGTGACACCTTAGATGTATTGTAGAATTAAGAAATCAGAATGCTTTGTTACCTTGTTATCAGAGTTTGGTCCCGTCCATATAGGAGAGTGTTCTGGACCGCTCTGTTCCTGCTTCTTCTATCCAACTGTGCCTTGATAATCACATGCGTTTCCTGCTGCTTCCAGATGCAAATGAGAGGTTGGCCAAAAGGTTCTCTGTGGACGGCATCTTAAATTACACTTTGTTGCTGCTTAGCCAGGAGGATGACATGTTGTACGTTGGTGCGCGAGAGGCGCTGTTCGCTCTCAGCCTCTCGGACATCAGCAAGACTAAACTGCAGAAGAACGTACGTCTGATTCTTTGTGTGTGAAATGTATCATTCCTGCCTATATTTGGTTTATTTTTAAACCACAGGACTGGTGTTTCTGATCTAGCTACTGAGTAGTTTTTTGCATTTGACTGGATTTGGCAATGTTAGATTTTTCTCTTTCCTCTTCAGCTGATGTGGGGCACGCCTCCTGGAAAAAGGGAGGAATGTAGCTTCAAAGGAAAGAACCTGGAGGTGAGAGAACAAAGACACCTCTGGGAAATAGGTTTATATGACAGTATTTAATGCTCTGCTTTTCTTTTACAACATATACTTAATACTCAATGTTGAATTGTGAAAATAACTTAACTTCTGTCTCAACAAACTTCTACAACAGTCATAAATAGATTCATCAAGTGCATAGGCTCACCAGAAAATTGCTTTTTGTGGACTGCCTCTTTCGCTCTCTCTGGTGTTTAACTTGTTGTCTCTCATGGTCGTATCCCTGGGCAACAAACCATACTTTCTACCTAAATGTAGGTGTGTGGTGTTATTGAGATGACTGAAAGGGTTTTTCCAGCAGCATGCAGAAGAGAAGATCACAATACTTCCACTCTAGTGTGCTAGTATTGACTGCACCTTGTTATAAGCTCCCACATTTCAGGCTTGGGAGTTGTCTACAATAACAAACACATTGAGGTGTTCTTATTGTGTGTCTGTTTTTTTCCCCCTATTTAGACAGATTGCTTCAATTACATTAAAATTCTCCTGCGAATGAACAGCACTCATCTCTATGTGTGTGGCACCTATGCCTTTAGTCCTGTTTGTGCCTACATAGTAAGTGATGACCTCTCATTCTGCTAAAATCTTCTCCCCTCCATTTCCATTAACTTCACACATTTACAGCTTTTTCATATTTATTTTGGGCATGTTTGAGAATTGGAACTCTCTTAACCACCATGATAATATTGGACAGTATCCAAATGCTGCTCATGCATTCAGAGCAATCAAGTCATGAGCTTTTCAGTGGAAGAGAAGCAGTAGATATGTTTATTTGGCAGAGGACTAAATCTGCGAGTAATGGTAACTGGCAGCAAGATGACATTGATACACACACACACACACACACACACAAGCACAGTCTCCTCTTGAAAAGGGGGCATTCTAGAGGGAAGGTTTCCTTGGCAGGACTTTAAGCTCCTGACTGGAATTCACACTGTGTGTTTGTCACACAGAGCATTCATACCAGTGCTGCATTCTCTAAGAACTACAACAGAAACACTTTATTGGTATTGCCATTATCAAAACTAAGGGGATTTTATGACGAGTCAAGCAAATGTACAAGACAAATAACACACATGATTCTACAATAAGATAGACATTTTTATAAGCCAAAGGGGGATTTCTGGGGGTAGGCACCTTAAAGGAACCAATTCTCTTGGTTCTCTCGCTCCACTGTGGTGTAGGATCCATACATCCATCTTCCACCGCTTATCTGGGGTCGGGTCGCGGGGGCATCAGCCTAAGCAGAGAGGCCCAGACTTCCCTCTCTCCAGCTACTTCTTCCAGCTCGTCCGGGGGAATCCCCAGGCATTCCCAGACCAGTCGAGAGACATAGTCTTTCCAGCATGTCCTGGGTCTTCCTGGGCACCTCACCAGGGAGGTGTCCAGGGCTTCACACTTGGCGGCGAACCGATCCAGCGATAGTTGGAGGTCACGGGCCGATGACGCCAACAGGACCACATCATCTGCAAAGAGCAGAGACCCGATCCCGAGGTCACCAAACCGGACCTTCTCAACACCATGACTGCACCTAGAAATTCTGTCCATAAAAGTTATGAACAGAATTGGTGACAAAGGGCAGCCCTGGCGGAGACCAACCCTCACTGGAAACGAGTTTGACTTACTGCCAGCAATGCGGACCAAACTCTGACACTGATCGTACAGGGAGCGGACGGCCTATATCAGGGACCCAGCACCCCATACTCTTGGAGGACTCCCCACAGGACCCCCCGGTCACGGTCGAATGCCTTCTCCAAGTCCACAAAACACATGTGGATTGGTTGGGCAAACTCCCATGCACCCTCAAAGACCCTGCTGAGGGTGTAGAGCTGGTCCACCGTTCCACGCCCAGGACGAAAACCACATTGCTTCTCCTGAATCCGAGGTTCGACTATCCGGCGGACCCTACTCTACAGTAACCCTGAATAGACCTTACCAGGGAGGCTGAGGAGTGTGATTCCCCTATAGTTTGAACACACCCTCCGGTCCCCCTTCTTAAAAAGAGCGACTACCACCCCAGTCTGCCAATCCAGCGGCACCGCCCCGGATGTCCACGCGATGTTGTAGAATCGTGTCAACCACGACAGCCCTACAACATCCATGACCCCCTAATGAAGAGAAAGATTATCGGTCCCAAGTTTCCTTTGCCTGGACTCGGATCACCGGGGCCCCCTCCTGGAGCCAGGCCTGGGGGCGAGGCACGTTGGTGAGCGCCTGCTGGCCGGACCTCTGCCCATGGAGTTCGGCTGGGCACAGCCCGAAGAGGCAACATGGGACCCCCCTTCCCGTGGACTCACCACCTGCAGGAGGGGCCAAGGGGGTTGGGTGCATTGGGTGTTGGGTGTGGCCGAAGGCAGGGACGATGGTGGTCTGATCCTTGGCTGCAGAAACTAGCTCTAGGGACGTGGAATGTCACCCCTCTGATGGGAAAGGAGCCTGAGGTGGTGTGCGAGGTTGAGAAGTTCCGACTAGATATAGTCGGCCTCACCTCGACGCATAGCAAGGGCTCTGGAACCAGTCTTCTCGAGAGGGGTTGGACTCTCGACCACTCTGGAGTTACCAATGGTGAGAGGCAACGGGTAGGGGTGGCAGGCCAAGCGGAGTGCAGCTACGGCGGTTGCCGAGGCAAAGACCTGGGCATGGAAAGAGTTCGGTGAGGCCATGGAGAATGACTTAGGATGGCTTCGAAAAGGTTCTGGACCACCATCCGGCATCTGAGGAAGGGGAAGCAGTGCACTGTGTATAGTGGTGATGGTGCGCTGCTGACCTCAAATCTGGATGTTGTGGATCGGTGGAAGGAATACTTCGAAGACCTCCTTAATCCCACCAACGCGCCTTCCAGTGAGGAAGCAGAGCCTGGGGATCTGGGGACAGGCTCTTGTATCTCTGGGGCTGAAGTTGCCGTGGTAGTCAAAAAACTACTCAGTGGCAAGGCCCTAGGGGTGGATGAGACCCGCCCAGAGTTCCTTAAGGCTCTGGATGTTGTAGGGGTAGGAACCCTTGGAGACATCTAAAGTTTCAATTGGCGCATAATTGTTGTGCAACAGTTATGACCATGACATCACAAGGGTGAGCTGCAAGATGTATAAACATAAGGAAGAGTGGGAAAAGTCACAGTCTTTTGTTCTGTAATTCCAGGAAGAAACTGAGCTCTGTGGAAGTGCCAATTTCAAACATTTTCATTGACCAGGTGTGATATATTTTTCCCATCAAATATAATTTTGGATTTTGTAAAATCCTCCGACTTGAATATGGTGAGTGGAAAGTGAAAGAATTCCATCTGGAATTCTCCTATAAATTGACTTTTTCTGCAGTGGTTCAAAGTCAAAGTGATCTGTTTAATCTCATCCAGAAGAAATTAATCAATACTGGCCTAGACACTAGAATTGATGCTGGTATCACAGAATTGATGAACAGATTACCAAGATTCCTTTCTACTACCTGTTTGATGAAATTGTACAATGATTTTCAGCCTCAGTGTACTGTACGTTCAAAGTGACCAGCGCTGAAGATTTCACTCATTTGATTTCACCACTTTACGTGAAGTAGAATTTGCAATGTGCCACCTTAGTCTTTACTCTGTTCTAGTAAGAGGTTTGAATTGTTTGTAACTTTTTATGTTATTGTAGGTGAAGTGTCGGCTCTGCTCCACAGAGCTCTCTTACATCAATAGGAGCACTTCATCAATGCTGAGGCATTATAGAGCTCGGCATGGCAATGAAGAATTGGCAGATACTCGTGACAGAACCAGAAAACATATCCACATCTGCATCAACTTGCACTTAAAACTCTCTGCTCACCATCGTCATCTGTACCGTGTGAAAGAGTATTTTCTAAGGCTGGGGAGCTGGTGTCTAAGAGGAGAAATCACCTCCAAAAACTTTTGTTCCCCAATAAAAATTCATAAACTAATCACTTTTTTGTATTATTTCATATGATTTAACAGTTAAGTTAACAAAGAATGTGTGTACATAAGTAAGAAATTGTAACTCTGAATTGTAACTCAAATTTGCTATATTTTACATACCAACTCAGTTTAGCAAACAAGGAATTCCTTTACCTGCAATCATTTTATAACTACTGCAGGGGTCACTATCGGGTGACCAACACAGTATCAATACAGTGCCGACGCAGTTTGTGTAGTGTGTCAATACACTCCTTGAGGTATCATCGTCCCATCACTATTTCTCCCTGTACAAAGCATTAGGCTTATGATTAGCCCTTTTCATGGGTACTTTTTCTTCAGCTGACTTTTCACACCTTAACTTATAGATGAAGCTGCTTAGAACTTTGGCTAATACCAGCACCTTGAGTCCTTGTGTCCTCTTAGAGCTGTCACTGCAATTATAATAATTATTGTTGTGATAGTAGCCCATAATAACCTCACCCACACAATTATTCATTCACCAGACATTAGCGGGATGTCACATTGAAACTAATGTGAAAACACAAATTACCAGGGTTTTGAATCCGAATCACATTTGCAAGGCAGCAATGGAGCATTTTATTCTATCAAACACAACTGCAGGTAAGACAGTGTATTACAAGTAGTACTTTAGAGGCCTAACAAACAGAACTTTCCAGAGTGGTACCAAGCTAATGGTGTTAAACTGAACAGAAGAAACAGCCATGTCAATCTTAGAGATGCTCCTCAACTGTGTGTTGAAAACTGGCTGCACAATATTCTACTCCAGTGGTCATTCTTTGCTTATTCTGTTGAGTGTTTGTTTTCTTTTGTTTGTGTGTGGGCCTGTGTATGTCTATGTATCTGTACACACAGCATTTCTGTTTTATTGTCTATGTTTTTAAGGGACCTTGTGCAACATGTGTTATAGAGATTTTTTAGTTTAGTTTTAAACCAAGAGTGAACACTGCTGAGATTTGTACGTTTGGGTTTTACTACCTACTTCAACTTGCATTTCAGTTCCTGCACATGTAAACTATTATTTGTATGCTGTGAACTATGGCCAACTATTGTTGAGTTTATTTAATATGGTTTTGTTAGAAATAGGTAATAACATGTATGACTTCTGATATTAATGATTTTTGGTTCCTGGGGGAGTGTTCCCTCCGGACTGGATTTTGGGGAGGGAACACGGGGGAAATGATTGAGGGAAACTCGTGGAGTCGCCTTGTAAGTTGCCTCGCTGGTTAAGAAATAAAAGAAGTCATTTGCCATTGTAACCTGTCTTCCTTTGTACCGACGAGCCTGACGGAAAAGAACGGACATAAGTTCAGGTTACACACAGAATATTGTCACGTCTCGTTTGGTTTCCATCAAACATGTTAAAAGCGGGCACATCCCACTGGAATAAAGGGAGACTGTTGTGCTAAATATGAAGCTCTAGTGTTAACTAGTGACGTTACTGTGTTGTCACAGCATATGATGCGGCTTTTAAGTTAAAAGCGATCACTCTGGCGGTTGAAGAAGGAAATCGAGCTGCCGCGCGTAATCTTGGCATACATTACGGTAATCAATGGCGAGAAGGTGGAGACGCCTGCCTGAAGAACTGATCCAAAGCAAAAAGACGACAAAAGCTTTTAGACGTAAACATCGCAGGTGGCCCAAGCTTGAAAACTTTCTGGAAGACTGGGTCAACACACAGAGAGCGGATGGCCGCGATGTTTCCGCTGTACAAATCAGACGGAAGGCAAAAGCAATCACCACTGCGATGAAAATGGAAGATTTTAGAGTTGGGCCATTGGGGTTTTTTAGATTGTTCATTGTTTGAGTAAAAAAGTATAAACAACGTAATTTGTGTGTAGCTGATACAAACGTATATTTCAAGGTAGCTGCATTACATTAGATTACCGTTAGAAAAAAATACATTTACCGGTAGAATATATTTGTTTATGTTGCTAAGTGGATTCAATTAAAAGAAAAGTTAAAAAATCCTGACGTGATAAAAATTGGATTTAAGGTCTCTGTATAAACATACAAGTGAAAAGAGTGGCTGTTGTTTCTTACCTGTCCATTTGTCACTCGTCAGTGACTCGTCTCTTATGGTAATAAAAACATATACCGGTACTGAATGTTTTCGATCTAATTTTTCATATGGGATACCTGCGTCTTATAATCCAGTGCGGCTTGTATAAGTACAAAATTGATTTTCTTTCTAAAATTAGATTATGCGGCTTATAATCAGGTGCGCTCTATAGTCCGGAAATTACGGTACGTTCCCATTTCTGAGTTTCAGTGTGATTATTTTGCTTTTAGATGAAAATGAATTTGATTCAACTGATGCCAATTTATCTGAGATCAGCCTTTTCTTATAAATCTCCTCATAAATCTGCTTCCTAAAATGTCTGTTGATTTTTAACTTGAGCTGGGCAAAACAGCAAAACATTTACAACAATGAACACCTTTTAGAACACTGTCTCAATACAACACAAATTATTTTGTTACACTACTTTAACATGTTTCGATGACCTCGCACTGTTTCAGAATGTTTTTTTTCACAGTGTTTCTCTAACTGTAAATCCATGCAAACCTGACCAGTACCCTCAGTAGGTGCATGTGACATCACTGCTTTGCCACACACAACAGTAGATTTCCAGATCAAACCCATAAAGTCTGTCTGATGCTGGGAGCTGCTCAGAATCTTTGTCTCGGGCCACGTAGGAGACATCTTCCTTAATACTTAAGTATATGTACTATAACAACTGAGTACACCAAAAAAAAAAAAAAAAGCCCACACTGTGTCAGAAATACTTATTTATTTTTGACATGCTTTTTATTGGAAAGCAAATGTGGCTGATATTTTGAGGGGTTCCTTAGTAATGCAACATACCGGTACTGTACTAGACATGAATTTAAGAAACACGCATTATCTACTACAACAGAATATTCTATTAAAGTAGCTTGAGCAGTTGATCCATTCTTATGTCACCCTATAGAAAGAGAGCACAATAGAAGCATGACCGAGAAACATCTCTGCCTCAGTACCGAACATTATAAGTTTAGTTGAATAAATAACTTAGACAAATGTGGTTTTGCCTGCATGACCTCCTTTTTTAAAAGAACAAAACAAATGTGTACAATAACATTGTGAACTGTATTTTTCTTTTGTATCATTGAGATTGTGACTGTTTGTTATATTGTACATAAAAGGCACTTTATTTTAATAATTTAAGATCAATAAATAAAATGTTTGATGCATAAATATGCGAATTTGTGTATAGCCAAACTGGCTTTGTACAGCATTTAATCAAGTCAGGAAATGTAATATTGCCCACTTCCATTTGAATTTTATCAATCACAGAAATGTTAGATTCCAAAAATATTGATTTAATTTTGGCACAACTACCCCTTGGAAAAGTCAGGAGTCCCAAACAGCTGAGCCTTAGTGATGGTGTTCAGCTCTGCTGCATGAAGGAACATAGTTATTTGATGTCAAACTTCCCAATCTCACAGCTGTTTTGAATGTATCCACATCCACACAACAGTAAAATAAGATCAATTTCTGGATATGATTAATGATAGCTTAATAGGAAATGAAGGCCTGAAATATGTAATATTCCATTAATGATCCATTATTACCTCCTGTTGTATTTATGTTCATTTAGATTCATATATTTCTTATGTATATGTGCAAGCTCTTAACTAACATTTAATCCCCCCCCCCATTACAGTTAACAGTGTTAGTCTTCAAACCACATATCCCTTCATAAGAAACAAACACAGTGTTGCCCTCAGGTTCAGCATACTGGTAATTAACAGGAGATGGTTATATTTATCACCTTCAGGATAAATGAACATGAACATAAAAATCACATATCTCTCCTCTCAAAGTAAGTCCCGTAATCACCTCCTGTCTCTGTGAGATGATGCTGCGTGCACATACACTTTAATTAACTCAGACTTTTAATAATCCCTGAATGTCTGTCTAGTGTGAGTGACCCACTCCATTGGCGGGTCACACTGAGACCCTGGAAGCGTAATTATCGTGTATGGTGGGTTTGCGTTTGCATTGAACCTAAATATGTATAGTCATAAAGATGATTCTAGGTTTTCAGCTACACAATCACACTGGAAACCACAGATCTGAAGTTTCTCTGTCTCTGGGTTCGGACCCCTCACTACTGAGCTCATTTTTGTTTTATGTACTATGAACTCTGGGATGAGATCGCTGGGATTTTATTGGCTGCAATTAAATGTCTAAGCATCGAGAAATAAAAATGTTTCTATGGACTAAAATGTGCTTGTAATTTTTATTAAATGGTGAACAAAATGAGATTTATTATTCTGACAAATCAAAATAGATGTACTCACTTTTGGCGCAGTTTGTCTCCACCGAGTTGCCAGAACGTTCCTACTCACACGTGCACTCTAAAGAAAAGATAATAAACTGCATCATAAATTCAACAGTACTGTCAGAAGGGTCAAAATCCAAGCATAAGCATACAGTATATACATAAATATAGAATACAATAGAAATAAAATTACAACATAAACATTACACAGTTATTGTTATTGGCTGGGTTAGGATGAGTTATACAGTCTGATGGCGGACGGCAGGAATGACTTCCTGTACCGTTCCTTAGAGCAGCGAGGCTGCAGGAGTCTGCTGCTGAAGCTGCTTCTCAGTTTGTCCACTGTGTTATGGAGGGGGTGGGAGGGACTGTCCATGATTGTCTGCAGTTTCAACACCATCCTGTCCCTCACCACCTCGTCCAAGTTTGCAAGTCTACAGCCAACAACAGACCCTGCCTTTTTAATGAGTTTGTTAAGTCTGTTGGCATCCTTTGCTTTAATGCCTGCACCCCAGCACACTGCAGCAAAGAAGATGGTGCTAGCCATGACAGACTGGTAGAACATGTGGAGCATCCTGCTGCAAACACTGAAGGACCTGAGTCTCCTGAGGAAATAGAGTCTGCTCTAAAATAAGACGAATAGTTAAAGGTCTTGTGCTACATTTTTATTACAATACATATAACTGTGAGGTCCCAAGAACATGTACTTTAGATGTCAAGAACATGTTTGTGCAAGAAAAAACCGCTGAGAGAATTCCTCTCCGAGCCATGCAACCTGTCCCTAAAATTATTAGGGTTACTGTAGACTGTAGTCTGTAGCTTTGACACAATTAAGCTGCTTCTTTACCCACCTACTTAACGAAGCCACACTCCTGTACCATGGCAACCTGCCCCTCTGCAGTAAAGCATAAAGTGCTCATTAAACACAAATTTAGACCGCTTAAATCTTGGTTTGGGCTGGTTAAGACTGGGAGAATTTCAAATGTAATTGTATGAATTTTCAGGAGATTTTCTAAATCGTTGCAGGAGTTGATGGAACAAGTGAGAGGATTTCGGAGCGCTGAATAATTTAATGTTTCAACTGAGTTGTGAGTTATTTTAGACTTATAGTTACAAAAGGATGTGTTTTTTGTGTTTAAACTGATGTTTCTGAGGTAGAGTTATGGCCATTTCTTCCGCAGAACGTTGGCATGGGCTTATCTTCAGTGTATTTGGTGTAATTCAGGAACTTCAGCTGAATCCAGGTTTTCTGGGATTCATCACCCGATGATCAATAAAGGAGACGTGACAATTATAGGTATTTAGGATTGGTAATGAAATAGTAAAACAACACTTCCAACACTCAATGAGATGAACTGGCGCAAGCATGAACTAAGAAGATACAGTTTATTTATAGTGAACAGGGGACATTATTGTACAAAAATACACAAGTGTTACGCAGATGCTTTGAGAATGATTGTTCATCTTGGACTGCTCCGCAGGCAGAAAAGATGTCGGACAGAGGCCATCATGCTCAGACATTTTACCAGGAAAAAGAACAAATTCAACAAGCAACATGGCCATGGTGAAGAATTTATGAACCAAAATCCTTCAGTCGACTGATAGATACCAGAATGCTCAACATGTGATGTTATTGGAACACTGGGTTGAATATGTCACCAGCTGCATTCTTTGGGCTACTTGGATTTTGAAGGTCCTGCTTTTCCGGCTTCCTCTGCCTTTTTTTGTTTCTGCTGCATTATCTCAGCATCCCTTTAAGAGAGAGAGAAAGATAAGTAAACCATTTATTCTTTTTTTTTGGACAGTCAGGAAATGTGTCACTGTGCTACTATTGGTTTTTTTAAAAAAAAGGTTGATTAAAGGCAGTGTTTTAGCCATATCAACACATGCCCACTTTGTGGCTCAGCTCATATTCATGGATAAAAAAGGACAACTCTACTATCATTAAACCCAGTATTAATGCAGCTAAGGAAGAACTCTATTGCCAAGTAAGTTTTTTACACATACAAGGAATTTGACTTGGTGTGCACTGCTGACAAAATAGCAATAATACAGTAAGATAGGAATAAGGATAAGGAAATTTTTAAAAAAATAAGCATATTTGAGAGCATTTATGCTCATGGCCAAGGTAACAAGGAGATTCAGCTAATGCTAATACAGATGAGGTTATACGTCCTCTTTGCCAAAAAAACCCCCAAACAAACAAAGCAAACATCAAGTTGTCACCTAACCACATAAATTGACAACTGCCAATTGTTCCCACACTCATTATAAAGAATTTCTGAACTCAGATGGCTGCAAATAATTGTGGGCTTGTATTGATTTCACATCATACACCTTGATACAAACCTCTGCTTCCGGGCAGCAGCAGACAGCCCATCTTCATTTCTTTTCCCTTTACTTTGTTCATTGGATTTTTTGGCATTCTTCATGCGTGCTAGCTCACGCTGGTTTCCTCCTGAGTGGCAGACAATTGCAAGACACGGCTTTTGTTGACAATTTAAAGTGTTACATCTTTACCAGTGACTTAAAAGTCAACAATTCATATAATCGACACAAGCATTTTCACAAGCAAGTTGAACTACAACTAAGGCCAATACCATTAAAATCAGAAAAAAATATCTGTGCCTTAAAATGGCCATTAACGCATCAGACTTCTAAAATAAAGACACGATGTTCACCAAATTAGATTTTGGTTGACATTCAGGAACTCAACCAATTCCGACATATTAGAAGAGTCCTCACAACTGTGTTCCTTCAAATAACGTCAACTCAACTCCAAAAGAGACCAGATCAGCGACAACTATCTTCGCTGATTAATGCACACCTGTGGTACGATTCGGGAGAAATCGTCCCTAAATTCGGCTTTAGCTATACATGGATTCTGGAGAGTCCTTATAAGTGGTGCAAAACTACGCCGACGTGGCGGGGAAGGGGGGGGCGCTGTGGAGCACGCACAAAGCAAGAATCATTTACAAAAACAAGTGGCCAAACCGGTACGATTCGGTCCACTCAAAACGTGTGCGTGATGTTAGTACCGTTGGGATTATATACAGCAATGGCAATATAAACATATTCGTGCTGTGTCAGAGTTCAAATCTACGCGGAAGGCCGATGCTAAAAGCCGAACAAGACAACGACGCATCAAACTGAGAGCTCCTGTGTTGTGACTATATCCTGTATAAGAACTGTGATCAGTGGGTCAACAATAGGAATAGACGTGTGGCACCGGTAGACCACATAAAAATGAGTGGAGCTGATTCCGGTCAGAAAAACAATACTTCAGGCAATGCGCGGACCCCGGGCAGCCACAGCTAACGCGCACACAAGACTGGGTTTCTACTCTAGTCGAAATAAAGTCTGCGGTGCCTTACGATTGAAAAATTTGTCGATACCCACTGGTCATTTTATTATCCGACGCGTCTCTCGCCCAATATCCAAGTCAGCTCAGCCAAAGGGCCGTTGGCACCCCACTCGGTAATCCAGTCGCTGTCGTCGCTATGGTTTTGCTCGATGGCTGCAAAGTAAGCGCGAGATTTCAGCGCGCGACCTAGGATATTCTCGGGGTGACTGAGCACGCGACAGGACGGGTGGGGGAGGAACCCGCTTGTGCTCGATGGCGCATGCGTCACGGACAAGGGCCGTCTGACAGTCCATTTGGTCGTGATACGACTGTGTATGATTTTTTTTTTTTTTTTTTTTTTTTTACAATCTACATTTACATATCTAAATAAATGTTTAATTTTATCCAGGCTGGCATTTAGCTACATCTACTGGCTTTTATGTTCCACCACAGACAGCTGAGCAACATTAAAAGAAACATATCTTCAGGAGCTAATTGTTGATTTGGCCCAGGGGATACCGTCTGTCAAAGTAAATAAAATACCATATTTTATTCTAAATATTTTTTAGTACATACAAGCAGCACGTTGAATACTAGATTTTAAAAAAAATATAAATAAGGACCATTTTTAAGTCAAAATAATTTGATATCTTCCACAAACCATGACATTTAACATTAGTAAATGTTTTTAAATTTGCAATTATTCTTGAAAATTTACAGTGAGAAGCTTATATTTGTGTTGTATTATGCTGTAAAGTAAATAGAAAACAATCACCATTTCATCTTCTCCCGTTTAATCCGGAACTGGGTCGCGGGGGCAGCAGCCTCAGCAGATGCCCTGACTTCCCTCATGGATGGAACACCTCCCTAGTGAGGCATCCAGGGGTATCTGAAACAGATGCCGAGCAAACGCAGCTGAATCCTTTTAACGTGAAGAAGCAGCGGCTATATTCCAAGCTCCTCCCATGTGACTGAGCTTCTCTCCCTATCTCTAAGGGAGCGCCCAGCCCCCCTGCGGAGGAAACTCATTTTGGCCCCTTGTATCCGTGATCTTGTCCTTTCGGTCATTACCCAAAGTTCATGACTATACGTGAGGGTAGGAGTGTAGACTGACCAGTAAATCAAGAACTTTGCCTTGCGACTAAAACTCTCTCTTTACCATAACCATAACCAAAAGTGCACAAGCTGCACCGATCCGCCTGTCAATCTCATGCTCCATCCTTCCCTCATTCGTGAACAAAACCCTGAGATACCTGAACTGGAGGCCGGACTTCTCCACCAACCTGGAGAGGGCAAACCACCTTTTTCTGGTCACTAACCATTGTCTCAGATGTGGAGGTGCTAATTTTCATCCTAGCTGCTTCGTACTCGGCAGCAAACTGCCCCAGTACATTCTGGAGGTCCTGGTTTGATGAGGCCAACGTAACAACATCATGTGCAAATGACCTGATTATATCATTCACTCCCTCTATGCAGCTCTTTTCTGTTAATTGGTAGTGGTACTTGTTTCACATTCAAATTGGTCTCAATTGCATAATGGCTTGTTTGACCTGTTTGCCACTGAAAATAACTAATGGCAGGCAAACGGGTGTATATCTCTCACTCAGGAGTTTCATGGGTTGGGTGAGTGTGATTTTACATGTGTTCCTTCATTCCGACTACAGGTCACCTGGTTTTCACAAGTGCAGTGTCACCAACTTGATGTCCTTGAGGCGTCAAGGACATCAAGTTGGTGACAGCGGAGGAGGAACTGGCTACTGCTGCATATTGTGCCCAAAGTGGACAGGTCTTGGTGGCCATGCAGCTACTTTCATCACCTGAACAATGCCAACTCGTATGACTGTTATCTTATCCAGACATCTAGGATTTTTCTCACTAACTTGTTGGGTACGAGGGTCCACAATTGAAGAAGGTGGATCTGATGCTTGGTTATCGCCAGGGTTCTGTGTACCCAAGACTGCAGTGATTACCCTCTTTGCTTGATGGGAGCAATGTAGACTTTCAGATGCAGATGGTGTTGGCTGACCTAACATTCATATTCGTCTATCTGGAAAACATTTTAGTGGCTAGCTTGTCAGCCGACTATATGCAGGTTTTCTGGTGTCTTGAGGAACATGGCTTGTTTGTCAACCTGGCAAAATTTGGGCTGCTTGTGACTGACCTCTTTAGTCACCGCATTTTCATCACAGGCAGGAGTCTAAAGTTCAGTGACACATTTCTTCGTCCGGTTTTGGTTAAGGCCTTGCAGGAGTTGGGCATGGTAAACTTCAACAGTCATTTCCCCCCTTGCAAAGCCTCCTCCAGCCACTTTACAAAGCCTTGAGGCTAGGTTTGCCTTGGCAAATGTGATAGTTATGGTTCTTCTGTTGCTGGTGCCGGTATGCCTAATGCCCCTCGAGGTGGATTTTTCTGCAGTGGCTGCTGGCCATCCTGATGACCAGAAAATCATGTCTCTTAAGAACACTGGTACAGGCCTCATGCTCAAGGATGATGTAGTGTGACAAGGTGGTCCTACCTCCGTTGCAAAGTATGCACCCCCCTATTGTGCTTCTAATCTATGGACAGATTAGGGTCACCAGTCTGCAGGATCAGTTCACATCCTCATTGTTGACCTGTACAGGCATTCTTTAATACATATAAATGTAAGGACATGATGGAGCAGAAAAGGTGCCATCCATATACAGCTGATAGCATGTGGATCATGTATACTGTAATCAAATATATTTGCTCCCTGGCCAACTCACTGATTATAAATCCAAAGTATTCAACGTTACCACTAGGTATGCGGCTGAACATGTTGACTCCACAATTATTTTTCTTCTCTCATTAGGAAAAAGACATTAATGTGTTTTTCATTTCAAACCAAATGCTACATACATTGAATATCAGTGTAATAATAATAATAATAATAATAATAATAATAATATAATAATAATAATAATAATAATAATAATAATGACTGTCTCTCTCCCTCTACCAAAACAGAATAATACAGCATCAGCACCTTTGCAGAAGCTACACTAATCCAACCTTTCTTTCTTTTTTTCATTAACTTGTTTTAATTAAACATTTCTTATGCTAATGCAATATTTGGTGACTTAGATTTAAAAGTCTAGCTTAGGTCCACCACTCATTCTAAATTAGAATTAAATGTGAGTTGCTACATATAGACAATGTTTTTTGCAGACGTGATGAAACTTCAAAAGTAAAAATGTACCTGAACTAATTTTTCACTGAATCAAAGAATTCACACTGAACATTTGTGCTGTTCTATATAGGTAAAAAAAAAAATTAAGAGTGATTTTCCCAAAAGAATGACACTAAAAGTAGCATTCCATAAGTGGGAGCCTCCGCCATGGAAACCGGTCTTTATATAGGCTTCAATTTGTTGTGTGAGAGGACACATGGGAACCCTTTTACCACATGAAGACAGACTCTTGTGGCCAGAGCAGAGTATACTGGGAAAAGCAGAATAATATTCTTGAGATGACATGTGAAGACAAATATTGAGGGTGGAATTAAAAGCTGCATGTAGGCTCTTTTCTTACAATCTCCACCATTATAATGAGGGATAGGATAAGTCAAAAAAAATTCTCCTGTATTTTTATAGATTAAAACCCATACAGAGCAATTGTGATGTTCATAAAATGTCATACAAAAGCAAATCTAAAAGGTAACTGTGTCAGTCATATTTGACAAATCTATGAAAGAATGCTAATGTCTATGTCTAAACCAATGTTATTGAGACACAGCTACTTCATCACACATTAGGAAAACACATCAATGTTTCAATGGACCTCAAGAGTGCAAATGGGCAACTCTTAGGTTGATATGCTTTACAGGCTGTAAAGTCATGAACCAAAGTGATGGGGGTATTGATTTTAAATCCTTGCTGACCCTTTAAGAGTGTGACAGTTCACCCTTTCCGACTCTCTCTCTTTCATTGTTGGGTTCAGTCAAAGTCACGTAAATCAAACGATGTTCTTGGCTGGAGTGAGTCACCCAGACATTCAAAAGACAGTGTCTGCTCACCACTGCCATGTCAGAGTCAGGCTTTGTAGTCGTCAGTGGTGCAACAGGCACACCATGAGTAGTGTGAAAGCTTAGAGATAAGATGATGTGTGAGCCTTTTTTCCTCTCCCTTGTGATTAGTTGTGATTCATAATGCAACTGTTGAAAAGCCTTTAATCAGCCTTCAAAGGCAATGTAATCATCAATGTTGCTCAAAAGGAGACAACCGTCTGTTGTCTCATGCTGGACTTATGTGTCAATTTTCAGCCTTGCACAGAGATTTTTTAGAGATCCAGGGATATGAAATACAAACATGGAGCATACTGAAAGATTATCGCGGTTTAGTTCTAGAAGTATTTAGGGAACCAATATATCTCAGTCCTGTTGAGGATCTAAATCTAACCTAACATAACAATTTTAGGTATATTCTCGACTTGTTTTCTTAGCTGCTTTATCTCTTTCAGGGTTACGGGGAGGATACACAATGCGCTAAGGCAGGGTATACCCCTGGATAAGTCACCAGTTCATTGCAGGGCCTTATATGAGCATTTACAGTATGGGTTTGGTACCTTGCTCAAGGGTACCTGGGCAATGCTCTGAAGGTGTTGCTGGCACCTCTCCTACTACAGAACACCTTCCATTTTTCACCAAGTCATGGTGAATACATTAAGGTTGTAACTGATGTGACTTTCAAATTAACAAACAAACAAAGAAATACATAGCAAGGACTTTTTTGTACTGGTGAATACATTAAGGTTGTGACTGATGTGACTTTCAAATTAACAAACAAATACCTACCATGGATTCTTCTCCATGTTGATGGATTACAGGTGGATTGGTGCCTCACTCATGCCTCGGGGAAAGGGAGGGGGTGTCTGCAGGCATTAAGCACTTCCATATGCAGCAGTTGGCCAACTGCAGACAATGACTGCATGAGACAGAAGAGTCAAGTAAAGAAGAGGTAGGAGCTGGGTTTATTTCACACTGGCCACGTCAGAGCTGCTACCTACAAATGCAAGAGCCACTATGAAGGGTGCCGATTTACTGAATGTCAGAAAACTTTTGATTTTTTCTAAATCCTAGTGCTGAAAAGTGCATTAGGAGATTCAATCTACCTGTTGTCTGTTGATCTAATGTAACACCCCCTCCCCTGCCTATTACACACCAAGTAGCTTAGCAATTAGCAATACAGGCTTACTTGTGAGACTCATCTGCTTTACAAACTCAGATGATCATGTCCAGACTTTCTCCCAGTTATGTAAACACTTGTGTTGCCTCTATCTGCTGTCATTAAGCTGTGTATGTTTTTCATGATTTGCTAATCAACTTGATGGTTAGCATATCATCTACTTTAGCTGTGGGTTTCACTCAGAATCAACTATGACATCAGGCCTCAACAACATGCAAAAATGTAAATTGGTTGTCAAAATTGCTGTCAAAAAGGATGTTAACTTGACTCCTTAATTGGTAAGGATAAGCATCTTTCCCAAGACCATCTGGCCCACTTTACAGTCATGGTTTGCTTCTGTCTCTTTAACCAACATAACATCTTTCATGAATTAAATTACTTAAAATGAGATAAATGTTTATTTCTGATAATTTTGGCAATTTATGTTAAATAGTTAGTGATGACTTGAGCAAGCAGTTGAAAAAAGAATCATCACATAAAAACCAAGTTATCTTTGACCATTAGATAATCCTACATAAATTAATACGTTTTGATGCCAAATAATCTACTCTGGAATCCTTTAACATCTTGTTGGACAAAGATCCCTTTTGAGAACAGATGTTGAAATATAATTTTCTTAGACTTTCTTCAAGGATACATGTTACATCGTCAAGTGTAAATGAATGCAGTTGTAATCATATGGTTTCTTGGCTAGCCAACACTTTTTTGGGGAATGTCACGGAGTGAGCCGTGCCACTTACGCACACACGCGCGCGCACACACACGCACACACACTCATTCACACAAGCGCACAGCGCATAGGCAGCTATTTGCCGGCAACATTTGAATATCGTGGCTGACCTTCCGCTGTGTCGCATTTCATTCCCATGCCGTGGTTTGGTTTACTTGGTTTTAAGCATTTCACACACCACTTTTTGCCATAGCCTCTCATTGGATTACGTTGTAGCCGACATGCACGGAATAGCCAACCGGCATTTATGTTACAATTGTTTCCACTCGCGTTAGCAATGCACTTCATATTGCCTCCCAGTATCACCTTCCGTCTGCTTAACATTGTCCAACATCCTCAAAGAATCACACCTACACTATGGCTGTTTAAAACATCAAGGTTTATTTGTTTCTGTCATTTATCAAAAGCATCAGTATTTCAGCGACTCACCAGCATGACATACTTCCTGGTTTTGGTGAAACCGTTGGACTGTTCAATGTTTGTATTTATGGAGGGGTTTCGCGGGGGCTACGGCACAATCTATTTTAGCGGGGGTGTTTCATTGTGGTAGGGTGAACATGTATTTTATTATGCACTTGGTGGTTTTTGGTGGTGGAAATTTCCTTTGGACGTGTATGCATATTATGTATGTTCTTCTCAGTTGTTATTTTGAGTTTAGAAATGTATTATTTAACGTAATAATAATTTTGATAATTGGTTTAATCTGTGGGAGGGACTACAGCTATATAAACCCTGTAGTAGGCCCCAGACAGGGTTCTTTTTGGGTTCGGCATGGTAGAGAAAGGGTCAAAGTTGTGCCTGTGTAGAAGTGTGCAGGGTCTTTATGCTATTGTAGACTTTTGCAACTTTGAAGCCATTTTATTTTTGGTATTTTCTAGTTATTGCTTTGCTTAGTTTTTGTTTGTATTTTGAGCACTGAAAGATTTTGCATGCTTTTGAACACAGAAAAAAAAATTTTTGGGAAAAGAAGCTTCCATCTCCCTCTGTCTCCTCCACCGCCAACCATTTCTGCGACAGGGAGATATATATATATATATATATATATATATATATATATACATGTCACATATTTTTATGGTCAGAATTTCTTTGTGCAAAGACTGATGATATGCTTGTTTTGAGTTATTTGAGAACAGAGGTCTGCCAGTGTGATGATACAACTTGTCAGCATGATTGCAAATATAAAATGGAGTTAGAAGCTTTATGTAATGTCATTTGGTGGAGCATGATGACTGGGATGTTCAGTATCACTGACCCACTCCCAGCATCATAACTTTTATGAAATTAAGTCGAGATTATTAACATACTAGCAACAAATGGCTTATTTTTAACTAAATCCATGATTAATTTCAAGCACATTATCTTTGCTGTCAGAGCTGTAATACTTTAAAACCTTAATGATTATTATTCTTCCTTTGATGTTTAAGCATATGATAATTATGTATATAATGTATTGTTTGTATAATTGTATGGAAATAGGTATGTGTCCTTTCCGGGCTACTGTAGAAACAACACTTTTGGGTCCCTGGAAGAAAAACAAGTCGTGGTTCATTTCAGTATGTAATTCTCTGTATTTTATATTTCCACAGATTATTGAAATTTTTTTACTCAAAAACTTTAAAATTTTCTAGCAGTCCTTTCAGGTGGGTTTTCCTAAACAAAAATGGCAATTTAAAGTTAGCATGAATGTAGCTATATTAAGATTATACTACTGTGTCTTTGGAGCACAAATAAGTCTAACCCCCCCCCCCCCCCACCCCCCCCCCCCCCCCCCAGCTCGCGGCTCTAGTGGGAGTGTGGCTCCGCCTACAACGTGACGCAGCTCGGGCTGAAGGAGGAACGCTGCTTTAATTGCAGAGAGGAGAAAAAAAGCCAGAGATGGCTTCTCTGAGGCAGGAGCACCATTATAGACTCTACTGTGGAAATAACCACAGAGGCCGATCCGGCAACAGGACGCTGTTCCACGTCAAACTGACTGACTCGGCCATCAGGACGCTCGAGGCGCACCAGAACCTCAAGGTACCTCTTTCCTTGTGCGTGCGAGTTTAGTGAATCCTGTCTAGTCAATGTTGTTCAAAGCACTGTTTAACTGCTGGTTTGGGTTTACTTTCTACCAACAGCGTTAGAGTCCACTGTTGATACGCGAAATAAATAAAATGAATGCATTCAGATTTATTTATCAAAGCGGTCCAAAATGGTTCATTTCTAGCGTCCATACAAACGCACCAGCCTAAACACCGTGATTGATTGGAAAGTGATGCCTGGCTGCAGTTTGCTAGGAATCCTGTACTAATCTAACACAAAGTGGCCATGTGCCATGTTTGTAATTGACAATTTCCCCAGTTTGTGTCATAAGCAGCTCCACTAGAGGCTTTTCACGGGGTGCAGACTTAATTGTGTAACTTAGTAACACACTTATTAACTTAGTTAATGGCACATAACTACATTAAAATGGATTAGTCAAGTCTTTGTTATAAGTTTTCTAATATATTTATTTGTCTTTACTTTAGGAGTCTTCACTAGGCAAGGCTTCAATTTGTTTTAAGGGAAACCAGGGGGTAAGTCTTAACAATCCTTTTATAACAGTAAGAAAAACATGCATGTAAAGTGTCTCTCTCTGCAGTTTAATATTACACCTCACATCCCTTCATACTCCATAGTCCAGCAGCTCGGAATATGCATGTTACTGGGTCAGGTTGGTGACTGTGGAGAGATCTGTGAGTGGAGCTGAGAGGACAGGAGGGAGGAGTGCAGCACAAACCTCTTGTCAAGAGAAATGAGGAGCATTTGGATTAATAGAGCTCCACAACTAACCATAACGTGTTGAATTTTTATGACATATTTAACTCTATATGTGGGTGTGTGGTCACTCAATAAAATGCACCCAAATGCGACACCTCATTTTTTTTGTGTGTGTGCTGCTGGAAAATGCAGCTTAACTGTGATGTTCGGTGTGTTTTGAGTTAAGTCAGAAGCAGCTGTGTCCTCAGGAAACACTTAAGTTGTCAGTCTAATTGTATGTCTGTGTTTAAAAAGACTTTCGACCCCCTTCCTGCCACAAGTAGATCAGCAGAGTGGCAGCAGCTTTTTAAAATTTGTTTTTCAGTGGATTTGTGTATCACCAGTTTACTCTAGATCTGAATTGCACTTTTTTTCATAGTTTGTCGGAGGTGCGACTTGTACTAATAAATATTAGTCCCACATATACTTTGACTACATATTTAGATTCCTTGACCATAAAAACATACCGATAGCCACTGGAATCATAACAATATATGTCCTAGTTCAATAGTTATTCACGAAAAAAAATTCACGCTTTGAAACAATTTTACTTTGTCCGGCGCGAGCGCCTCAGCGGCGGCTACGAGGCACTCCTTCACGAACTCTCCTTCGGCGTGAGGTTTCAGCTTCGTGGCTATTAATTCACTCACCACAAAACCTGCACGCGTAATATTCTCTCTGTCGGTACATGGTCGTGTGAAAGCTGCTTGTTGAGCCTCCAAACTCCGGCGAAGAGCGTTAATTTTATCCAAACTCACCTGTCCTTTCAACTCGTCGAGTTTAGCGTGTTTCGCTAAGCATTTTTCGTCCGTGTCAATCAGTCCAGCCCACTACGTACATCACATGCTGTGTTCACTGACCCTGACCTTGACTCGGACATAACATAACCGTCTGTTTTATCTCAGAAAACGGGAAAATATTTCCTCGTTACGAAAGAAATTTCAGGATACGAAAGGCAAAAATACGCTACCGCTGCTACTCGCAGCTCGCGGAGTTTAGCGAACGGTCCCACTGCATAAGTGCACATATAAAATATAAAAATCTTATTGCGTTGCGGGCCGGTAGAAATGGTCTCGTAGGCCGTATACGGCCCGGAGGCCGGAGGTTCCCCACCCCTGGTCTATGGAGTTAGACTTGATTGTTTGGTAAACTTGCTCGGATGTTCTTTATGCTATAGTCATCTGAATAACTGTTAATATGTTACATTAACAAAGCAGACACGTACTTAGTTCGTTGTGGGTCATGTAGCTGAATTGGTTACGTTAGCATACCGTAACCCTATTGCTAATCCATGCTAATTGCCTTTCAAGATGAAATGTATGTTCTTGGTCTCGGATTTTATCAAATAAATTTCCCCCCAAAACGTGACTTATAGTTCAGTGCGACTTATGTATCTATTTTTCTTCTTTATTATGCATTTTCTGGCTAGTGCGACTTAAACTCCGGAACGACATATAGTCCAGAAAATACGGTAAGTAGACTGGAAGTAGACTTTTTTTCTCATGGGAGTGAGTGTAGTAAAATTCAGGTTTAGCTTACTGTTAATTATCACTTGTAGTTCTTCAGCAGAAAATGTCATAGTCAGAAAGGAGTTGGTTTTTTAAATGCCTCTTCTTGTTTTCACCACATAACTAATCAAAACAATACTTCCAAGAGCTTTAATTAAAGCATCTAATAGCATTTAAAAATGTACACAAGTCACCATGTAAAACAGAAAAATAATTTGACCTCCATTTAGGTTTTAACTAGAAATTATTATTATTATTTAAATTATTAAAATCCAACAGCATAAGCTTTCAGTGCTTAGCCATTGTTACTCAGCCCTGATCAAGCTTATAGTGTTAAGTGGGCCTTTGACATGGTAAATGGGGAAAATATTAATTAATTTCATTTTGAAAGAGGCACATCGGTATTTTTCCATAAGATGGACAGACATTAATGAAGAAAAAAACTTCAAAAAGAATAGCCTTTTCCTGCAGTGAACATGTAGCATTGGAGTGGCTAATTAAATGACAACAGTTAGGCACTTAACTGCACATAAACGGTGTGATTCAGCATCACCTCTTGTGAGGCTGCAGGACGGAAGGTGTCATTGATTCACAAGGTAATTCCATTTTAGGCTGTACGCTATGTATTTTGTAGCATAATTATACAACTGTAATCAGTAATCATACATTTAAATTTATTGGATCCTCGAATCACAGTCCATCTCTGGACCCCTGCTTTTATTGTAATGGCTGGTGCACTGATAAGAAATTAAGCAGTGTGTGTATGAGTGTTGTAGGAGTGAATGTTATCATCCAAATTAATGTTTATAGGTAATTATGAAAGCTGCAATGGTCTGATTGCAGTGTGAGGGATCATGACTTAAGTTTGCCAAGAGATTTTCCCCTTCTGGATGCCTCCGATATTGATGACTGCATGTTTTTTAAATGTGTGACTAGGGTTTGTGCTGACACATTTCTGATGCAATGATAGCGAGATTGCTGACCTGAACTCTGTCTGGTCTGCAAATTCCCATGTTCCCATTTCAGGTTAGAGTCCTACTTTTTGGTAGTGTGGTGAAAGCATACATTCTGTGGCAAAATGCTGTGACCCCTCACTGCATATACTGTATGTGTGCTTTTATGTACCTGTTTTGCTTGGTAAGATTTGGGTGTGGATATTTGTGTGTTTGTGTCCTGTGTGGCCTGGAGCCAAGATTTATTCATGTCCCACCTCCCGTTTTCCTACTCAGCCCCCACTGTTACTGTGCAGCATTTGTTAGCTTGGCAAGACCACAGCAGATCCCATCATACCCCTCCGTGTGGTATCTGCTTGCTCACTTTGCCTCCGCATCACCATTACTGCCACTTCTTTGAATATTTGTGGTTGTAGCAAAGTCATATCAGGAAAAACCAAATGATCAAAAAAGTGGCACTGAAACAGGTTTCACTGTTTTTAGTTGTTTTTGTGCAAATGGACATGTAGCAGAAGGAGGGGTATGTTTGTTTTCTCTAAGCTCATGTTAATAATAGTGCTTTAGTTATCTGAGCCCACAAAGAGGAGATTTTTTTATGGATTATGTTGGTATGTCTAGTGGTGTCGGCTACCACTACTCTAAAATGCCAAGCATGAAAATATAGTTAATCTAAATTATATATTTATTTAGCAAAACTGTATGAGACAAAGATGAGCAACCTCTTTAAGATAGAGAAATCAGGTAAAATATATTTCGTATTTAAATTGCAGTTGAATTTAAAAAGTAAGTTAGAAAACATAAACTGATAAAGCACACTGACCTTATACAGTATATGATATCAGGAGTCATAGAATCAGGGTTGAAGGAATCAAAAAGGAACCAGTTAGGTTATTTTTACAAAGGGGCACAGTTTAGTTCAGTCAGGCAAGTTTATTTACATAGCATTATTCAGACACAAATCAAGTCACAGTCCTTTATAAGGCATAACATTATGAACAGAGATACATTAAATCAAAGCAAATAGAATAGCAAGAAAGAAAGACATTACAAGTACTGCAAGCTGCACTGTACAACAGTAAACTCAGATATGACTTGCCTATCTTTGCACTTATGGTGTCCAAAGGGTGATATCTGGATCTCCTGAGTATTTGGATGTCATAACAACATGATAATGGTGACACTAAAAGCAAAACAAAACTAAAATGCCAAACAAATTCTGTATGATAAAAAATTGTGTTAATTAAAATAGTTAAGCACAGTTAGTCCTTTGCTCACTATGAAAAATGTCCTATGATCAAAATCATGACAAAAAAAATCAACTCTGGGAATGACTGCTTTAATGTAAACAGTGTTTATAACTCTTAATATAAAATATTTAAAGCCGGTCCTCAGATACCTGTCAGAGGTGGATTTTTTTTTAAAGACAAGCTCAGGGAAAGCAAATCTCCTCCATACCTTTTTGACTAAGCTCAAGGTGCACTTTGTTTGCTGGTAGTTGTGCATTTAGGGGCAAGTTGGGTGCACATCAAATAGAACTGAGTCAGAGTTATTTCCAGCCTAAGCTTCACTGTGATTTTTTTCCCGATTACACACTGCTTTGACAGCGACAGGTTTCTTCTTCCTCCTCCTCCTCTTCCTCCCTGTCATCCTATCAAGCAGAAAAGGGGCAGTGGTATCAGGAGTGCAATGACATCCCACTTTGAAGCCGAGATGGCCAGAACAAAAGTAGGCCTGTTTCAGAAAGTCATGACAGGCTGCAGAGGATGTCGAAACAATAGCTTGAATGAGATTTACAGCCAGAGCCCATATTCTGCCCAAAACAAGTAGGGAATATAAGCTACAGCCACTGACAGCAGAGGCTCAGACACTCTAGTCTGCTAAAAACAGCCACTCTTGGCCTAATCGCATGAAAAGATTTATCAATAGAAAACACTAGAGGTTGACAATTCAGACTTCGCCACAAAGTAATTTTGTGTGTTTGTGTGTGTGTGTGTGTGTGTGTGTGTGTGTGCACGCGAGAGAGATAATGTTATGACATGTCCTGAGGAACACACTTTTGCATTTTCAGTTCAAAATTAACAACTGGTTGATGTCCCCAGAGAGTGATTCAAATTACAAATATTTATCTTTTAACAATCAGGATGCAAATAGCCTATCATACTTGCTTGGACACACTGAGTGAAAGACAGTTTCACACTGGCAGAATCTCCTATGCCCATCGGGCATCACCTGCCTGCACTTTGGTCTCTTTAGAATGTCTGTGTAGATTCTCAATCATCCAGGTCATTGTATCCAAGGTAGTTTTCTATGTCAGTTGGACTGGGTTTCTTCTCTTGAAGATGTTTCGCCTTCTATCCAGAAGGCTTCTTCAGTTCTGAAATCGCTGGGGAGAGAGCTTGAAAATATAGAGCCCCTGTGGACCATCTGCATGCTAATGATCTGGGTGGTCACCTGAGAGTCGTTAGCAGGGTCGTTGGTCGGGTCGTTCACCTAGTTTCTGTTGAGGTGTCTCCCCTTTGTCTGCTGGATCACATGGTGGTGAGTCACTGGGTCTCCTGGAATGATGTGAATGTTTGTTTTGCTGTTGGAAGGAGTGGAGGACTGCATTGTATGTGGATGATAGGAAGTGCCTCAGGCCACCACCTCTGTTTAAGGATGGTTTTTCCAATTTGACGTGGATAGCTTCCTTGACACCCCTTTCAAACCAGCGGTCTTCTCTGGCCAGTATCCGTACTTGGCTGTCCTCAAAGGAGTGCCCACTCTCCTTTAAGTGTAAGTGGACTGCTGAATCCTGACCTGAAGAGGTGGCGCGTCTGTGTTGTGCCATTCTTCTGTGGAGAGGTTGTTTGGTTTCCCCAATGTACAGTTCCTTGCATTTCTCCTGGCACTGTATAGCATAAACAACATTACTTTGTTTGGGTCTTGGTGTCTTGTCCTTTGGGTGTACTAACCTCTGTCTGAGAGTGTTGCTGGGTTTGAACTGAACCGGTATGTCGTGTTTCTGGAGGATCCTCCTAAACTTCTCAGAGACTCCGGACAGGTAGGGGATCAAAACGCTGCGGTGTTTGTTTCTCTCCTCCTCTCCTTTGCTGGGGTCTCGCTTTCTTGAGGTTTTGGTGAAGGCCCAGTCTGGGTAGCCGCATGTTTTGAGAACTGTCTTAATGTGGTCCTGTTCCTTCTTTCTGCCTTGGGATGTGGTGGGTATTTCTCTGGCCCGGTGTTGGAGAGTTCTGATCACTCCCAACTTGTGTTCCAGTGGGTGGTGAGAGTCAAACTGAAGGTACTGGTCGGTATGTGTAGGTTTTCTGTAGACTTCGATGGTGAGATTTCTGTCCTCAGTGATCTTGACTGCGCAGTCCAGAAAGGCCAGACTGTTTCCTTTTGTATCTTCCCGGGTGAATTTTACATGCTGGTCTGTTTTGTTGAGGTGATTGGAGAACGCTTCCAATTCTTGTGTTTGAATTTTGACCCAGGTGTCGTCCACATACCTGAACCAGTGGCTTGGCGCAGTTCCTGTGAAGGATGTCAGGGCCTGGGATTCCACCTTCTCCATGTATAGATTGGCAACTATGGGGGATACTGGTGAGCCCATGGCACAGCCATGTTTCTGCCTGTAGAAGCCAATCTATCTTAGAATCTAGCTTTAGGGACAGGCATTGGTGTAAAGAGTTAGCACATCTTCATGGGTGACTGCTGTTCAAACAATGTCACTCCAAATTGGGCGATGCCAGGAAGTGAGAATATTTTTTGGAAAGTGTAATTTGTTTTAAAATTGTAAAATATGCGTATCAATTTACTATAGTTACACTTATATAGTCAATATTAGTTTTTTACTTTCTGTATTGTATATGCAATAACAATTATTTGGCATTAATATGAAGCATTATTTTAGGTGAAATATGGTGATACCAGCAATTATATATTCTCCAGTTAAAGACTGTTTTGTTTGGTTGCAAATGATAATACATCAATGCAATAGAGAAAAAAACAGTTTTAATATTAACAGTACCGTATTTTCACGACCATAAGGCGCACTTTATTAAAAGGCGTAGTCACAGTTATGGGTGCTATTTCTGTATTTAAAACATACATAAGACGCACCGTATTATTAGGCGCATGCTGAAACATACAGTAAAAAATGACAACGGAAGTAAAACAGTGAGTTTCGACACATTTATTGAACAAAATATTTATTCTTCTGCCACAAAACCATCAAAGTTTTCATCTTCTGTATCTAAATGAAACAGCTGCACTATTTCAATGTCCAACATCCCAAATTCCTCTTCTTAATCACCTGAATCGGACTCACCGACCGGTTCTGGTTCAGCGTTGATTTTGTGAAAACTCTTACAATACATGAAGACGGTATCATAGCCCATGCGTCTACAATCCACCCGCATATGGTGGCATAACTTGCCCGCCGCTGCCTCATAGTCTTTGTGAAGGAGTGTTCGCCTTCCGTTATCCAGCGCTCTGTCCGTTTCCATGGCAGCCGAGAACCACGGTGAACGACGACTTCTCGTGCCCCGTTGTACTTATCGCCACTGTGCTGTCCCTTTTTCTCCACTGTGTGGGTCAAAGGGATGTCAATAGTCAGAGGGATCTCATCCATGTTGGTGATGTGGCTGGGCGCGGTTATCTTGTCGCGGCAGTAGGTGCGGAAGATGGCCGCCCTCTCCTGGTAATCCTCGGGCAGCCGCTGCGCAACAGTTGTCCTTGCGCGTATGGAGAGATGCCGCCTCCTCATAAAGCAAAAACACTAAGATTGCTCGATTGCCATTTTCAGCCGCATATTTGATGGCCTGCAGTTTAAACTAAGCCTCATTCATACGCATCTCACTTGACCGGCGCCATTTTAGGGGATCCTTACGCGTAGGTGTGCCGCTAATCGATTGGCGGAGCGTTTACCGTAGTGCACCCACCAAAGGTGCACAGCAGATTTTGGAACTCAGTCCACACACAAGGCGCTCCATATTATAAGGCGCACCGTCGATTTTCGAGAAAATCTCAGTGTTTTAGGTGCGCCTTATAGTCGTGAAAATACGGTAATATTATTTGTAGTAAATTTTAGATGGAATAATGGTTAATATAGTGTAGCTCTGGGATAACTGTAACAAATGTGGTTCATGTAAACTGAATGCTAGATTGCTTCATTATCACTAACAATTCAGGGAACTTTTTGTTTTTTTTACCAGGAATTCATTGACATGTGTAAAGCAAATTCCTGGAAATGTGAATTCAGAAAAGACTTACCGGTACTTAAAATTCCATGGAAATTCGCCCTCAGGAAATATGCAGGAAGATTCCTGGACCCCGTTGTTTGTCCACTTCTCTTGTGCTTCATTTCTTAGGTGAAGCTTGTAGGAATTAAATAAAATGTTTGCAGTTGTCCACTGGCTTTAAGATGGAACGTGAACAGAAGTGCAGAATGCTGTGAATCAACAGTAGAAACGGCACTCTCAAGGATAGGGTGGGGCATTAATTCAAGTTGACACTCCAGATCCTTGTCATCATTGCTGTCTGATTAAGAAAAATATTAATAATTTCAGTGATTATTTTTCCATTTCTGTTGTGCTTTGTATTGTTTTTAAGAAACAACGTGACGTGACCTGTTGTGTTACCTCTTTCAATTTTTGGGGCATAATTTGACAATTGTGTCATAATCCTACTGTAATTCCTAGTGTAATGTTTCCACCAAGACACACGTCTGTGCTTGTGACAGGACTGACATCCCCCTTAGCTTATGGTGGTTTGGTGACACCAGCATTTGAAATAATTTACCACAAAAACATTCACACACTCATGGAAGGAATGACTGGATGTAATGGAAACATTAACAATGGAGTCTCTGGGAGACACAGAAAACATATGGACATCCAGTCATGTCCCAACACAGATACTTTGAAGAGACATTGTTTAAGTTTGAGGAAAAATGTAGACAGCTGGATGGGTTGGCACAAAACAGGAAAGGAAGATGGGAAATGTATTATCAGCCATATCTCATGGCAAGGAAGGTCACTATAGAAGTTTATATCTACACCTGTATGTAGGGTCATTGAAGACTTTTCTCCATATCCATCACTAAAGACTGCTCCACACTGCTCCAGAGCCCCCTCTGCCGTATTCTTAGACATTTCAATGATTTTAATTCAATCAATGTCAACCAACATGGTAAAATCCATATAGGGCCATTTCATTCTTTAAAAATAAAACCTTATGTTTTATCAATATCAGCAGACATTTTTGATCCAGAGCAGCCCGTGGACAACTGAAACAAAAATCACGTAAAATGGAAAGGGTTGTAATCAACTCCAATGGGCGCAATAAAGAAGAAACTTCAGTACATGTGTTGGATGAGCTTTTCTGTTTTTTGTGTTTCAAATGACTTTGACTTTCTGTCCTAAGCTGAGAGTTATTATCTACATAAAATTTGATTTTCTTGATATGCCAAACAAGTGTTCCACCACCAAGGGTGCTCCTCTGGAGTTACAGGAACAGTGCAGTTAAGTTTGTTGCTGGTCATATAACGGATTTTTAAGATGTGGCTGATCTTCATCTGTCATTACACTCTACCTGTGTTTGCATCTGAATTCAGTTGCCCTGGAGGTTGTAGCCTTGGTTCTGCAGTGCTCCACAGAGTCTGCTAGGAAATCTAATGGATTCCTCAGTGGCGTACACTCTTAAAAACACTGTTTACCCATGGGGATTTATTTAAAGTAACAGCAGATTGATATGGACCTTGATATTTACACACAGATTTGTGCTAAAATGCTGTCATGGTGAATGGCAGTCTATCACTGCATTCATGATGTTTATGATGTGAACGATAAAGTCATGACTTGATATATAAATATAAACAATCTATCTGCACATACAAGACTTTAAAATAATGTGCAAAATGGTTATTGTAGCAATGTAGTAATTATAATGCATCATGTGATACTTTCTCTATATTTTGTGTTAACTCTTGGGTTGTTGACGTTATGCCAGCTTTTACCATACAATTTCAAACATTAGTGGTCTTTTTAGGTTGTTTTTTTGTTTGTCCTCATGTTAAGTGGTTAGAAATGTGTTGGAAATCCCTGTGTTCTTGGCTACAGTAATTTTGTATCTGAGATTAGGGTTGTATAAAAAAGATTTGGATAAGAAGAAATGTGAAATTGACTAGCCTCAGAGATGGTGTAATGATTTTTGTTGGTCTTTTCCACAAGAGAAAACACAGACAAAATGAATTACTGGACGATTACATGTTTTAGACAGCACTGTCCTTCTCTTATTCTTTGCAGTACATTAAGATTCCAGCTCCCACGCCAGACTCACCTTCTGCCCTTCGTGTATTCACTTTCTACTTATCCAGTGACAGCAAAGACCAACCTCAGGCCAGCTTTGATTGCATCCATCAGTATGTTTCAAGGTAAAAAGATAGACCTTTTCTCAAAAAAATTATGACTAAAAACAAACTTTTCCTGTCCTGATTTTGAGTGAAACCAGTTTTAAAATAACTATTTTCTAAATCAGTGAATAATAACTGTATCAACTGTAACCCCAAATGTAACCCCAGATGTCGATGTCCAAATTTCCTAAAATGTGAAAAGTAGCCATTCTGTCTCTGTGGTATGGAGCAGTTATATCTCTGTGTATATTTGCAGGTGAACCCTGTCATTAATGGAAATTTAATTTTCTTGTTTATGTAGCAGGCGTTCTTAGAAACTGAAGGTTATGCTGTCTTTTTGCATCCTGCTGCTAGATGGAAACTGATGCATAAATTGTCTTCAGTCAAGCACTGGAGCTGAGAGAAACATTGAGAGGGAGATCCATCCAACACAGCTACATTTGTAGTTTCACAAACTAAAATTGGATCAATCATAAATGCTTACGGTATTTGGTTTCAAAACTGTTTGATATGGATATAAATCCCTGATTTATTTACAATGTTGGTGTAAGTTGGCCTGATCTGCTGAAATATTTATATTTCTGTCCAGTATGACCATTGTTTTGCAAGTCTCCTTACTGGAACCAAGGAGATCCTGGTAGTTTTAAACAGGCTGTCTCCCGTTTTGAACCAGGAGATTTGGTTTTCTGACATATGGAAGGGTGCAGAGTTCTATCTGGCCTGTAACATACTCAGTAACCAAAGCTTCGGACAGTTCCCAGCTCAACGCTGCATTAAATTGATATTCAAATCAAATCAAATATAGCGTCTTATACAATCAAAATTGTTTCAAGGCGCTTTCCAGAATCCCAGGGCCTGACCCCAGACAAGCAACAGTGGCAAGGAAAAACTCCCCTTTAACAGGAAGAAACCTTGAGCAGGACCAGGCTCATGTAGGGGGACCCTCCTGCTGATGGCCGGCTGGGTAAAGAGAGAGGAGAAGGGGGAGGACAGGTAGAGGATAGAATAGGTAGGAGAGGAGAGGGGTAGAGGAGTGGAGAGGAGAAGTAGAGTGAAGGGGAGGTAGAGGAGAGGAGAAGGAGAGGGAGAGGAGAGGGAGAGGGAGAGGAGAGGCACAGAGCACAGAAACACACACAAAAATACGATATACAATCACTTCAGCGGGGCCGGAGGTCATTATGCAGCTCCGAAGGCGGCGATACCTGTAAATACATAGGGGGGGGAGCAGAAAAACTACACAAGAATCAGCATAACTAGTCTGCTTGATGAGGAGAGGAAAGGAGAAGAGAGGAGAGGAAACCATGACCCAGTGGGGTGACAGAGGCCTGTCAGGTGATCATGTTTCCGGACCCTGGCAGCCTTGGCCTATAACAGCATAACTAAGATGTGACCTAACGATTAGACGACCCCCTAAGTATGATAATCTGTCTGTCTGTCTATGATAGTAACTGGAACTACAGAATTAGTAACAATAAGCTTTTTCAAAGAAGTAGGTTTTAAGTCTGATCTTAAAAGTGGTGATGGAGTCAGCCTCCCGTACCTGGACAGGGAGCTGGTTCCATACTCCTAGAAACTCTGGGAAACACAAGTAGACCAGCATTCTGAGAGCGGAGCGGTCTATTGGGCTGATAAGGTATCACTAGCTCCTCTAGGTAGGATGGAGCTAGGCCTCTGAGGACCTTGTAGGTCAAAAGAAGGGTTTTAATTGCGACTGCAAGTGAACTAATGAGGCTTCTGGTTTATAACCTCTCTGCTTTTTTTTCAGTGATGGCAGAGAGCAGCTGGAAGGTCAAGGGGTCATCCAGGACAAGTTAACAGTGTGCGCCACTGATGACTCCTACCAGTTGACACGTGAGAGGATGTCTCAGGTGGAAAAGGATAGCTGGAGCCACTCTGCCATTGAGATCAAACCCGGAGGCACTCATCAAAGTAAGAATAGGCTGGGGTCTTTGTGGTGTAGGTGCAGAGGATTTCATCAAAGGCCGATGAAAGGAAGAGCCCACATTTATATTTGAGGTCTTGGACTGACCAAGGATACAATAATTACACATAAAAACAGAACGGGAAAAATAATCAACCAATCAATCAATCAATCAATCTTTATTTATACAGCGTCAAAATTGTTTCTAGGTGCTTTACAGAATCCCAAGGCCTGGACCCCCAACAAGAGTGGCAAGGAAAAACTCCCCTTTAACAGGAAGAAACCTTGAGCAGGACCAGGCTCATATAGGGGGACCCTCCTGCTGATGGCCAGCTGCGTAGATAGAGAGGAGATGGGGGAGGAGGACAGGTAGAGGAGAGAATAGGTAGAGAACATAGAATTACATTATATCAATTAAAATAAACTGCCGGTAGAGTCGAGTTGAGTGGGTCAGCGGGGTCGGAGGCCAGTAGGTCAGCATACAACTATGGAGGCGGCGATACCTGTAGATGAATACGGGGGGAACAGAAAAACTACACAAGAAATAGCATCACTGATCTACTTCGAGAGGAGAGGAGGAGATGAGAAAAGCATTAAAAAGAGCATTTAAGAAAGCAACAGTAATATTTATTCACTGTTTTACACTGCATGTGAGGTATGCAGCTTGCGCTTTCATGAGTAAAAACTTAATTTTTACTCATTTTGATCAGCGCTATATCTGTATTAGCAATTGACTGAAGCTTCGAATTCCAGGTCACATCATCCAAATGTGCAAAAACATTTGTGTGTGTAATAATATGACAGGATTTTGGTTTTTGCACACTATCTTCTCTAAGGTTTTCTGCCATTGCAGCAGGGACTGGACTAAATGTAACCTGGATTGTTCAGCTGAATAACATATTTAAAATCCCTCAGGAAAATACTTTATAGCTTTTCACTACCCCTTCCTTGGGGAGAAGTACATGAACATGTTGCAAACCAACAGGCATGTCAAAGCCTATGAGGTATGCATCTGACTTTTAATAATTCTGTGTTCTATGATCATTAATGACCAATGAGGGAGTGGAGATAATAGAATAATCACCTGTGCATTTAAAGGGAAAGCCTTCTTTTTCTGTAGTCATGTGGTCCACCCTGACCTTTAAAGCACAGATTAACATGTAATTGGATTAATACGGAGGGAGGGACAGCTTTCTCTGCTCCAGTTCGACTAGCTGTCTGAGCAGCAATGTTAACAGCAATTAATTTCTGTCTGGAGGCAAATCACTGCAGGCTGAGGTGCTTGTGGTATCACAGTTAAGATTAGAAAAGATTCTTGCTTCATTCATTGGTTTACTATATTATCAGAATGCAGTTGAGAATTTTAGGGGGATTCTGATGTCATTATTATCCTTTTAATACAATTCCATGACACATTTTTGTTCTTTATTTATTTGTTCAGTTACAGGTATCAAGTTGCACAAAAGCCTCACCCCAACATACATGTCAGACAACAGCTTCCAGAAACAAATTACCAACAACAGGAGGAATGGCTTCATGGCCACTGTGACCCACAAGCCTTTTAGGGAGCGTATCATCCATTTGCTTGCACTGAAAGCCTACAGGAAGCCGGAACTGCTGCTGTGGATGGAACGAGAAAGAGCCAGTCCAAGGGACAAGGCTGAACTGGGTGGCATCCTGGAGGAGGTACACAGCAATAGTGTTCCAGTCTGTTCAGGCTGTATTGCTTTTAGCAGTCTATGCAAATTAATCAACTCAAGTCTGCATGAAGTTTATCCAATCACCAGAACTTTTCTACTAGTGTGACTAGTTATTGATGTCATGTCAATACAGGCCCATGCTCAAGACACACTTCCTCATTTTTGACTGTGCCACTTATGATTATATACGAACTGTTTCTAATATTGTTGATTTAATTATTTGATCGCAACCAAAAATGTCCACTACATAGTCGTGTCCTATAAAACCTCCCTTACCTCCCACCTCAATATTGTTTATTGCAGTGTCAGCGCTAAGCCCTTACGTACCACAGATACCCCGAATACAAATCTCTGTTCTGAGGTCATTTAAGAAGATGGTAAAGCCAGCATGTCCAAACCAATAATAGAATGTCTTTAGTTGCTTTTTCTATTCAACACAGTGAATCAAGCTAAAACTGCATTTAATCATAGGAGTTCCTTGCATGAAAGATAGAATAGAATGTCATTTCTCTGTGTTTATGATTCCATCCTGCGTGCAGCAGTTTTAGTTGCTTATTTAAAAGCTGTCAGGTTTCCTTCAGGAGCCATTTTAACTTTTTACTTCCTTGGTCTTTATATATGCACTGACTGGTTGATGCCACCATACTCCGGTAGTCTGATGATTGCTGTCATTGTTGTTGTTTTTGCTTTTTGTATTCAGGAACTGGTTGGCCTGAATTGTCCATTTGGGGAGTACTGTAATACATTTATCTGAATTTAAATAAAAATAAACTTTAGAAAATTGATTATCTAGGTCAAATGAATGATGCCATTTCTTTGACAACCAGGGATTAAAGATACAGTTGAGCAAGCTACTGTTTGAATATACATGGACATCTTGTGTTTGTTTGTTTGAAGGTGGCAAAAGTGAATCCCAAAGACAGCAGCTACATGTTAAGAGATCACTTCTACAAGCTTGTGCAGAAGGACTGGCCGAGCTACAGTGAAGAGGAGAAGATGCTGATCGGCCGACTGCTAGCCAGGTGGGTCTCTATCCCTCCTGATGAATCTCCATCATTCCTCTCAGCTCCATACAGACAGCATACTCTCTATTCTACACTTCAGTATTCAGTATTTATTTGCCATCGGTGCTCACCAGCACTTTTGTCTGTACGTCATGCACTGAGAACCAGCCACATTTTTGTGCTCAGCTTCACTGGCTGTCTTTTAAATCCACATTAATCTGCAGTGACTTTGGTTAGAAGTTATTTCTATAATCGTGAATTTGTTCTTTGTATTTAGCAGGAAGCTGCCACCAAATGCTTGCCATCAGCCAAAGAATCTTCAAGCAAACACATCAGTACTGAAGAGCTCAGATTATCTAAGTCATAGCTTAGCTACAACTACTGCAGGGGTAAATTGTTTTTTTTTGTTTTTTTAGCTATTACAGCCCTTAGCCCATGGTTGGAGACTGTGTGTGGGGTGTTGCAGGTTGCTGGAGCCTGAGGCAGGCACCGCACCTGTGCTGGGCTCTGTGATTGGCTTACTCATAAATACACTGCCCTGGGCTATCTCACTCATCCCTTGAACCTCAGCCCTGTTGCACATTGTTCGTTT
Source organism: Takifugu flavidus (assembly GCF_003711565.1). Taxonomy (NCBI): domain Eukaryota; kingdom Metazoa; phylum Chordata; class Actinopteri; order Tetraodontiformes; family Tetraodontidae; genus Takifugu; species Takifugu flavidus. Next base: position 5,111,327 of record NC_079521.1, read on the forward strand.
TATTTGTGCGTTAAAGCTTTATGACTTGTTTCACGCTGCCTTTTCTATGTTTTGTTGAGGCCTTGGAGCTCTCTATATACTGTATGTCCACATTGATTGGTGAATTGAACACACAAGTATATATGTGTTTGTGAATATAAATGTATGTCTAAAAAGTGTTGGTTCCTGTTTGGAGCGAAAGTGTATCTCTTTTTCATTTCTCCAGAAACGTCCTGTGCCTTTTGACTCTTTGGAAAGGTTAGCTCTGAAACGGCAGAGACTTGCGGACCAGATGATACAGCAGCAGCCAGCAGAAAATGGACTAATGAGTCACAACAGCCACAATGCAATATCCCCTTCTCTTAACCCAAGCCTATCCTCAAAGACTGACTTTCCACAAGCAAATGCACTCACTGGCACCCAAAATGGTTTTCCTGTAATACTGTCCAGCATACCCGAAACCCATACCCGAAAACAAGAAACCAAAGTGCCGCTGCAGAGTGACCGTATGCAGCAGCCACTTATCACCATTCTGCACAAGAAAAAAAAATCCAAAAAGCATAAAGACAAAGAACGAGCTCGGTTAACAGATGGCAAGGGTGACGGATGGTTACAAACTAGCAAGCTCAAGCAGAAATACACCAAACGTGACAGTAAGTAAAGATTCTTCTCTGACAACTCCTTAACATCAACATAATTGCACACAGTTTGAACTGATTGAGCTGATCATTGTAGGTGAAGTTTTAAATTTGTTTGAATGGTGCAGTTTGGCAGTATTTATCTAAAGTCTGTGTGCACTCCTTGGATCCTGCTCTCTAGAGGCCTCTGTGTTTTTAGATTGACTCAACAACCTCTCAGCACTGCTTTAGGTCTCTAAGCTGACACGTCTATACCCAGAGGCTCTCAGCTAATCTCGTCCTAGGCACAGTGAAAACACTCACAAAACAGAACCAAAATTAATTAATTTCATTCGATGCATCTGTTGTTTTTATTGCAGATCCAAACATTAGAACTACTGCAGAGGAGAAGCCAGATTATGTCCTGTGAGTCTGAATATGTTTTAATCATACTTTGCAGAAGGCATGAATGTGTGTGTGTGTGTGTCTGTGTGTGTGTGTGTGTGTGTGTGTGTGTGTGTGTGTGTGGTGTGTGTGTGTGTGTGTGTGTGTGTGTGATTGATAGCTTTGGGCGTCGTTAATGCAATATTGCAGTGTCAGGCTCTGGTACTGCAGACTTTACCTGGCTGGGGTTTGAACCAGTAAGACATTTTCACAATCTTAATTCTTCCATGCAGGATGTACAGCCCGGTTATGAGTTTGGGGCAGCGGCAGAGCTATAAGGAGGATTTCTGCGCAGAGTTCGATGAATACAAAGACCTTCACTCCAGGATTGCAACTATAACTCACATGTTTGTTAATCTGGGATCAAAAATAAAAAGCCTGTCCCCTGGCACACCAGAATACAAGGTACACTGAGCTCTGGGAAATGCCAGTGTATCATTTCTTCCATTGTGAATGATAATCATTCATCATACAGGTTCTTTTGAATTGTTTAGATGATGGAAGACCAAATACTAGAACAGTACAACAAGTATCAAAAGGTGAGTTATTCCTATTCCTACATTTGTGGAAAGAGAGTTGAATAAAAGATTGTTCCTTTTGCATTATTGAACTCTTGCTACCTATGTTATGACCTTTAGATGTCACAATTATCCAAATAGTACTCATGGCACTAAGAGCGAAAGCTCATCGCCCATGTTTTTCCACTTGCCTTGGAGTAATGGACAATTGGATTCAAGTGAATGTTAAATTTGAAATGCTTTTGAAATATGCAAATTTCAGAACCACCATATTATTCACATTAAAAAAATGTGTTTCAATGCAGAATAAGGGATCATGTTAAAAGCATTAAATATATTTTTGTTCCATCCACAGAAGTTCCCAGGCTATCGGGAAGAAAAGAAACGGTGCGAGTATCTTCATGAGAAACTGTCCTACATCAAACAACTCATTGTAGACTATGACGTGTCACAAGCTCCCACATAGCCTTCCTTCATACAGCAGAAACTGATCAGCATAAAGGATTGTGAGAATTGATGTTCAATTCCATAAATTTCTCTGATAAATCTAACTCTGTTTATTAAAGCAGCACATTTCCACCGATAGAGAGCTGTAGGTTTTATTAGCCTTAATGGTTCATTGTCAGTCATTTAAGTAAAATGTGACTTTTACATTCTGACACTTGTTAAGACATTCATTCATTTTTCCTTTCTTGTGTCAATATTATTTTTAAAATCCTTATTTTGATAGAAGCAATTTAAGAAAAATTGAAATGTCAATTTTTTATTCATGTCTTATTACCCTGACTTCTAATTATTCACTGGTCACCATTATACATTCATAAAAAGTCGTTAAACTGAGTATTGTCCTTAAGATACTTAAACTTCATTTGCCCATACACTTTGACCAAAATAAATTAGGGACTCGATCAAAAATATAAAGTTAAATTAGGACATTTTGCTTCAATGTCAGAAAACAGTCTTTAAGTTTTGCACATTAATTTAAAATTACTACTGATATTTTAAATTCACCGAAGACAAGGGAGAGTTAATCGAATGATGTATATTCTGTCCCAATTGCACTTGTCTTTAAATATTATTTTACAATGCATGGATTCCAATTTATTTTATATGAGTGACAAAGGAAGATTCCAAAACCAGCTGTGACATAAATTTGCAACAAAGTCATGTTTCAAGTATTTAAACTCACTGGGGAAAGGTCTTTTCCTTACCTTTTTCTTCTTAATGAGAACAGATGAGTTTGTTTTAAGTTATCAGTGTCATTGGCAATGCCATTTGGCAATGCCAGGTCTTGAGTAGAAGGAACAACATGATGGAGTTGAATCTGATATGATTAATTTATATGCTGAAGACAGGTGCATGTCATTTAATTTGCTTTAAATTTTGGGTCATTTTAGAAGACACTTATACACCAGCTTGCCTGCTGAACCAGGAACATATGGGGCTGCACAAAAATAGACATCCTGGATAACAGTGGAAGTTGAGGTATTGAGGATTGCCTCTAATGGAAATTTATCTGTTTGTAGTAATGATTGCTGTATTTTCGCGACCATAAGGCGTACCGTATTAAAAGGCGCAGTCTCAGTTACAGGTGCTATTTCTGTATTTAACACATACATAAGGCGCACTGGATCATAGGGCGCGGGCATGGTAAAACATACTGGTACGCTAGCTTAGAACATGTACGCTAGCATGTATTTAGCAATGTACTCACGTACATCATCTTCTGTATCCAAAATGAATACAAAAGCCGAAATGGCTTTTGTGAAAGCCGAAAAGCATTTACAGATTTTGGAACTCATAAGGCACACCACGTTATAAGGTGCCATGTCCATTTTGGAGAAAATTTAAGACTTTTAAGTGCGCCTTATGGTCGCGAAACTATGGTATTATAGAATTTTCACTTTTCATGTGATAGCACCATTTGGGTACGGCACTATTGTACAGGTGCTTTATATACTTATAAGAAAGGTGAGATGGAGTACAGGAAGTGTTAATAAAATAACATTTTTCACATTTTTATATTTTTTGCACTATAAGAATAGGGGCACAAAAACACCTTTGCTTTAATGTTTTTTGGGGGAGAGTTTGTAATGTAATAGAATTAGGGTTATGTAATCAACACCTTAATGCTGCTATGTAGTGGTCATCAAATGATTTGTGATAGTTGTGAGCTGTTCTTTTTAGTGTGACTTGATTTTCAGAGAATTAATATATCACACTTCACACAAATATTGTTTAAAGTGTTCCAGCAATAATTATGTTTTTGAGATTAAAACCACACACACACACACACACACACACACACACACAAAGAACACGTGAGAGAACTTTCACATATTTAGGAGGTACTTCGTAAGAGACTGCCATGGTGCCTTAGAGATTGAATGAGCCAGAGGAACTTCTGTTGGTTAAGGTATTGCGTCACTTCCTGTTTTCCTCATCAGAGAACGTTGATGCAGTGTGTGTTTGATTCACTTTATATTAACTTAAATACTCGGGCAATTCTAGTTACTTGCCAACAATAAGGGGGAAAAATCAAATTAAACAAATACACGTCTAACATTTCTCATTAAAAATTTTTGATCTGCCAATTCTACCGGTCATTAGCATGGCCTCACTATCAGTTTCACTCAATGCCTCACCCTTTGTCTGTTCAGTGTGTGAAATGTTTAGCTACTCCTCTGCCTCCTTTGGTGGAGGTAATAGGTGCAGAACGTGTAGCTTTGTCCAAGGTAGTTTTCTCTGTCAACTGGACTGTGTTTCGTCTCTTTCAAGACGTCTCGCCTTCTGTCCAGAAGGCTTCTTCAGTTCTGAACGCGCTGGGGACCGAGCTTGAAAATATAGCCCCTGTGGACCATTGGCATGTTAATGAATTGAGTGGTCACCTGAAAGTCATTGGTAGGGACGTTCACTTAGTTTCGGATGAGGTTTGTCTGCTCGCTCACTTGGTGGTGAGTCGCCAGGTCTCCTGGAATGGTGTGAAAGTATGGTTTGTTGTTGGAAGGAGTGGAGGACTGCATTGTACGTGGGTGATAGGAAGTGCCTCAGGCCACCACCTCTGTTTAAGGATGGTTTATCCAATTTGACATGGATGGCTTCCCTGACACCCCTCTCAAACCACCGGTCTTCTCTGGCCAGTATCCATACTTGGCTGTCCTCGAAGGAGTGCCTGCTCTCCTTTAGGTGTAAGTGGACTGCTGAGTCCTGACCTGAAGAGGTGGAACATCTGTGTTGTGCCATTCTTCTGTGGAGCGGTTGTTTGGTTTCCCCAATGTACAGTCCCTTACATTCTTCCTGGCACTGTACAGCATAAACAACATTACATTGTTTGGGTCTTGGTGTCTTGTCCTTTGGGTGTACCAGACAAAATACTCCAGACAAAAGTGAGTTTAGAGGATGTGAGTGGGGCCACCAGGTGGCTGTAGTTACGTATGAACCTACGATAAAAGTTGGCAAAGCCTAGAAAGCGTTGAAGTTGCTTATGAGTGGTGGGAACGGGCCAGTCCTAAACCGCTGCCACCTTGGAGGGATCTGCTCGAAGCTGTCCCTTCTCAACCACGAAACCCAGAAAACTCACAGATGACACATGAAATTCACAATTTTCTGCTTTTGCATACAATTTGTTTTCTAGCAACCTTTTTAACACTCCTCACACGTGTCAAACATGTTCCTCCATAGAACTGGAGAAAATCAGTATATTGTCCAGGTAAACGAAAACAGACTTATTGAGCAGGTCATGCAGACCAAACACTGAAACACTGCAGGAGCATTAGTTAGTCCAAAGGGCATTACCAAATATACGAAATGGCCTAATGGGGTGTTAAATGCTGTTTTCCACTCATTCCCCTCCCTTATTCTGATGAGGTGGTAGGCATTCCTCAGGTCTAATTTGGAAAACAGAAAGCCGTTTCAAAACACCAGTGTCACGTGACCGATGACATTCGAAGCTTCGAACGTCATCACTGTTTCGCTTCCGCTTCATTGCTTCAAAATGTTTCAAAGCCTTTCATTGGCTCAGTCTTTCAGTGTGTGTCATTGGCTCATGGCATGTCAATTCATTCTGATCCAATGACAGCTGGACAGGTGCGACAGATTTGAGTGATTTGATGGCATACCAGCTATATAAGATACATTATTATGCTTCAAAATTGTCGGGTTGTGAGGAGATAGAGATTTGGATAGTGAGAGTTAGAGTATTTTGGCAAGTTTCATGGCGAGTATCACAAATAAGCGACGTTCTAGAGTTTGGGATCATTTTGATCTCATAGAACCAAATAAGGTATAATGCAGTTCATAGCTTACATTTTAGGTTTCCATAATTGAATTGAATTTTTAATTTTTAAATGGGTCTCAAAATTACAATTGCTTGTAGGTGCGGTGCTTGCAATGCACACAAGAGTTGTCTTTCAGCAACAACACATTATCTATGCTGAGACACTTGCATGCTAGGCATGACGACAATCATGACCCTGTCAACACTGGAAATCCTGACAGTAAGCTAAATATATACTGTATATATGTATGAGTGTGTCTCTTTATTGGAGATGTTGTGTATCGTATTTATATAGCAACCATTCTCCCACAGTGTCCAGAAAACAGAAGCTGGATGAGGCCTTGGTGGACATGATAGTTAAAGATGGTCAGCCTTTTTCTGTCGTTGAGGATGAGGTGGTGGTGATAGATGTAGCAATCCCAAAGCAATAGCAACATCAGGAAGAAAGAACATGAGAAGTTCCAAAATTTCATTAAAATCCTGGACCCATCATACTCTATTCCAAGCCACAAAACTGTAAAGGCAATGGTGGAAGCAAGGTACAAAAGAGAAGGCCTTGGCAGAAATTTAGCAGACTTCAGCTGTTAGTTTGACTGCTCACATGTGACATCGAAATCCTCAGAAGTGTACTCAGACAGGCGCACAAACAAAGTTCACCACAAATTGAGACCAGACGTCAAAGTTCCTTTTCTACCTTGGCCAAGGAAAGTCCCGCTGCATTACAGACACGTCTGCTGTCGCGCTGTCCCGGAGACTCTCTCTCCCCACCCCAGCGTTGGTTCTTTTATTAAAATCAGCACAATTACACAGAAAGAGGCGTTTCTTTAGTTACATAGTTTGCATCAGCTACATTTCTCACACAGTTTATGTTCACCGAGTCACATTGCTCATATTTTGACTACCGTATTTTCACGACTATAAGGCGCACCTAAAAGCCTAGAATTTTCTAAAAAACCTACGGTGCGCCTTTTAACCCGGAGCACCTTTTGTATGGATTACGGTAATATTGGTTAATCGCGGCTACCGTAGTCAGTAGGCGTGGCTCCTCCAAAATGGCTCCTTGCAAGAGACACGCTTACGACGCAGAGTTCAAACTGAAGGCTATCAGTCACGCAGTTGAACACGGAAATAGAGCAGCGGCAAGAGAATTTAACGTGAACGAATCAATGGTGCGGAAGTGGAGGAAGCAACAAGACGACCTGCGCCAGGTAAAGAAGACTCAACGGAGCTTCCGAGGAAACAAAGCAAGAAGTGGATTAATAAAGGAACTCCAGCCGCTAGATATTGGTGTCAACAGGGCATTCAAAGCTAGACTGCAAACTGCGTGGGAGCGGTGGATGACGGACGGCGAACACACGTTCACCAAGACGGGGAGACAGCGCCGAGCAACATACGCAGCTCGACCGTGGTCCGAGCTTTCAGGAAGGCAGGGATTGTCACTGAAATGCCAGACAACACCAGCGACACTGACCCTGATGACGACTTTGACGAGACGGAGCCAGCCATGTTGGACGCCGTATTCGCACAACTGTTCAATTCGGACACCGAAGAAGAGGAATTCAAGGGATTCCTGGATGAGGAATGAACTGATAAAGTGTGTTTGTGTGTTTACAACTTAACAAGGCTGGTCATACTGTGAATATGGACATTACTGTTTGAACAACGTTGTTATATTGCTATTGCTTTGCACTACTTCAAGAGTTCGAGTTACCGTATATTGTGTTTGCACTAATGTTTGATTTACCGCAACGGTACTACGTGATAAAAATGTTCCACTATCCACTTGTGATAAAAATGTTGCACTGCCTGTTATAACTCGCTGTTATTAAACGAACTGTGTTACGCGAAAACACTACGTCACTCGGGAAAAATAATAAAACAGCTGTTTATTCATTTTGGGAGTGAATGGAGTTGTGAGAACGCCGGTTTGTATTCTATTAATAAAGTTTGACTGACTTATCTGACTGTTTTATTGACATTCCTTTTAGCGCAGCTCGATCTAGTGAATGCGTCATGAAACCACAGGCACTACGCAGTTTCTATGCTATGCGCCTTATAACACGGTGCACCCTGTGTATGAAAATATTTCTATTGAAGGTGCGCCCTATAATACCGTGTGCCTTATGGTTGTGAAAATACGGTATATTGAAGCGGTTCTCAGCCTACGCACAGGTGCACAGCCTTGAGAACCCTAACTCAAGCAGATCTAACACATTATTGTTTTGTCCTCCTTCTCACAAACACGCTCACATACAGATCCGTTCCCCCACTCCACTTTCCCCCAGTTAATCCTTCTCGCATTATCTATGAAACTACTCTACTTTTATTAAAATAGCTATAACATAAAATGCAATTTGCGATATTTCACATGTGGACATCAGTCAACGTGGATGCATACCTTTGTGTCAATTGCCATTATGTGTCAGACAGCCTAGATCTGGCTACTGTGCTTTTAGGTGTGCAGTATTTTCCTTTGGCCCACACTGCAGGTAATAGTGTAACTCTTTTAAATGTTAGACATATTTATTGCTTTGCCCACGTGCTAAATCTCGTCAAAAAAGCACTCTGTCAGACGTCTGAGCTAGAGAACATGCGCAGCAGGGCCCGCAAAATGGTGCACACTTGGAAAAGTTGCGTTCTTTTCAAGCTAATATGGGCATGCCCCCAAAAAAGCTTGTTCAAGAGGTTGAAACCAGATGGAACAGCACTTATGCCATGCTCAATAGGCTTTATGAGCAGAGAGAACCTTTAGGGGCAACCCTGGAATCACTTAGCACTGACATAGTGCCTTTCACTGCTGATGACTATGCAGCAATCAACCATTGCCTAACAGTTTTAAGGCCATTCTATCAGGCAACTGTTGAGCTTTCTGAGGAAAGGAGAGTCAGGGTCAAAGTCAATTCCTTTAGCCAAAATGCTGTCATTTCTGCCGAGTGTGCCCAAATGGCTCCTTGTATTGGTGCCACGCTTGCCAACCATTTGAGAAATAATTTGAATGAAAAATTCATTGGCTTGGAAAAGGTGAACTCCCTGTCTGTGGCAACCCTCTTGGATCCATGATTTGAACAGGCTGGCTTTACGAATCAAAGCAATGCTCAGGCTGCTGTGGACAGGCTGACACAAGAGTGTGCCAGTCTTATTGATGGGTCGGCAGAACATGTGCCACTGGAGACTGCAACAACATCTGCCAGTGCTAGTTAGCAAAATCACAACTTGTGGGCTTTACTGGACAACTATGTAGAGTCTCAGCACCGCACCAGCAGTGCATCTGCCATCGCTGCAGTGGAGATCCAGAGGTATGCATGTTGATTACTGTTGAAACATTCGCTTTTTTAAAATTATTATTTAGTCATTCATTGTCTTACTGTCTGTGTCATAGATACTTGAAAGAACAAATTCTGACAAGAGCTGAGGATCCCTTGAAGTACTGGGTGGCACGAAAGACTTTATATCCAATGCTGTAGAAACTTGCATGCAAGTATCTGTGCATCCCAGAATCATCTGTTCCCTGTGAAAGGATATTTTCCAACGCTGGGGAGCTGGTCAGCCAGAAGAGGAGCAGACTGAAGCCTGCAACAGTAGAAAAAAAAGATATTTCTCAATAAAAACCTGTGAGGACAAATAACTTTTCTGCTTCTGTGAATAATCATTCCAAATCAAACATATGACAAACTATTATCTTTAAAGGTTTTCCTTCAAAACACTTCACACAAACAAAAACAATGTTTCTGAATTCAAACACCGTGATCATTTGCAAAGTAGGAAGGATCTCTAATCCTGTTAGGGACTTTAAGTACAGTTTTTAAATAAATCTCAAAGTGTTCAACAAACCCTTAACCAACACTGAAGCCTTAATATAATTTGCATTTATTCTTTAGGTTAATCTTGAATGTGTTTTAGAGTAAGGGGGAAAGTATCTGCATATTTTATTGTAATGACAATATAATCATTATTTGGTATGAATGAACAAAAAACCTGGATGACCACACAATGAACTTTTATTGGTGTCATGGGATTGAAACAGTGCCAGTGCTTCAGTCGTGCTCTTTAGAGGTTGCTATGGCTTCAGTTGTCCACTAGATGTCACCATCACTGAAGTCTCGAAGCTTTGAATCTTTTTCGACACAATTGTTAGAAAAGCCTTACTGCTTCATGAGGCTTAAGTTGCCCACCCCTAATGAAAACTAATGTTGCAATCATATTTGGACTTTATAGACGTTTGCTCATGGAGGCAACGTCAGCTTGGGCATGTATGCACCTTTTTTATTTAAAAGTTTATGCTACATGATCATATGAAAACTAATGTTGCTGTCACATTTTGACTTGATTGACATTTGCGTGTAGAGGTAACGTCGGTTAGGGCATGGCTGCACTTCATTTCCAAAACAGAAGTGATCGCATTAGGATAATATGAAAACTAATATTGAAATCACATTTTGACTTTATTGACGTTTGCTCGTCGAGGCAACGTGAGTTTGGGCATTTATGCACTTTTTTTTTTTTTTTTTAAAGTGAATGTAATATGATAATATGAAAACTAATGTTGCAATCACACTTGGACTTTTTTGACGTTTGCTCATCGAGAAAATGTGAGTTTGGGCCTGGACGCACTTTAATTCCAAAACAGAAGGGATCGCATCAGGATTGTATTAAAGCTAATGTTGCTGTTGAGCGGAGTGCCTTGCGGTGGAGATTCAAACTCTCAGATAACAGAATTATCTTTAGCCTCCTCTAGGCATATTTAATCAATCAGACAGGGAGATGCAATGAGCTGCCGCTCTGTTTCACAACTATACCGGAACAGGTACATAGGTAGTGACGTCACGTCCATGACGCACCGTGAACATTACCCTCTGCAGGACACAATGAGTAAGGACGCACACATATCACGTTTAACACCCCCACTCGACCTTTGCTTATTGTGATACACTCAGTGGTAGAAAATAAACAAAAATATTCTCCCTTTGGTCTTCAGTGCAAAAGTAAATTTAAAAAAAACACATTGGCACATTCTTCTTGCACTTTATGTGCCAAACAAATACTGTGCAAACTTATGGAGTTTTAGCTTTGTGGCTGGTTTTGTCATCAAGTCAGCAACCATGTTGTCAGTGGAACAATACTTTAAACAGATCCTCCCACTATTCACAGTTTCACGTATGAAATGATATTTTATATCAATATGTTTACACCTTTGCCGGTTAACTGGGTTCCTGGCCAGTGCAATAGCTCCTTGGTTGTCATCGAACACCTTGGTTTGGGCATACTGATATTTATCAATTCCCTTGAGTAGTTGTTGTAAGTACATACACTCCTGTATAGCTGAGGCTAAGGCCATATATTCTGCCTCACAGGTAGATAGTGCTACTGTTGGTTGTTTTCTGCTCTTCCATGAAATGAGAGAGCTTTTCTGACTAAGACTGGCACAGTAACCTGTGGTGCTACGTCGGTCTGTGACATCCGCTGCCCAGTCAGCATCACTATGGACTATTAGACCTAGTGCATCCGTGTCCTCCTTTTTGAAACACAATCCATGGTTTGTTGTCCCCTTTAAATACCTGAACACGTGCTTCACAGTGTTCCAGTGCTCTTCACTTGGCTCTGAGAAATGCTGGGAAAGTTTGCTGACCACGAAACTTAAATCTGGTCAAGTGCATGTTGCCAGTTAGATCAAACTTCCCACTGCCTCTCTATACACCCTTGGATTCTCCAATTTCTTAGCACCATCAGTGTATTCAAGTTTAGACTCGCATGGGGTCTCTCGAGGCTTACAATCTTGCATACCAAACCTTGATAGGATCTTGTTGGCATACCTTTCTTGTGTCATTGTGACTTGACCATCTGATTGTTTAAAATCTATTCCCAGAAAATTGTTCAGTTTTCCCAGGTCTTTCATTTTAAATCTCTCAGTGAACATAATTTTGACACTTTTCACAACTTCTTCAGTGTTTGCAGCGATAATCAGATCATCAACCCATACGATCAGAATCACTTTTTCATCTTGTTTTTCCCTTGTGTACAGACAGTTGTCAGCAGGATTTTGTTTAAAACCATTTTCAGTGAGATATGCATGTAACAGAGTATTCCAGTTCCTGCCTGACTGCTTAAGACCATACAGTGACTTCTGTAATTTGCATACCAGTTTTTCTCCTGATTTGGACTTTTTCTCATAACCTTCAGGCTGTTCCAAATAGACCTCACAATCAATGGGTGCGTGCAGGTATGCGGTTTTCACATCCATTTGATGTAAAACTAAATCCTCCTGCACTGCCTTTTGCAACACAACTCGAACAGTGGTCATGTCAGCTGTAGGCGAGAAAGTTTCCTCATAGTCGATACCTTGTTTTTGGCTATAACCTTTTGCAACAAATCTGGCCTTATACTTGTCAGACCCATCAGTATCACTCTTGAGGGTATACACCCATCTACCCCTCACTGCCTTTTTGCCTGGTGGCAACTGGGTGATTTTGAATGTGTTATTCTCCTCAAGTGACTGCATTTCATCATTCATTGCATTTATCCATTGCTGTGACTTGGTAGACCTTATAGCATCTTGGTAGTTTTGTGGTATGTCACAGACAGCTCTATAACAGGAGTCTACACATGTTACCAGTTTGTCTTCTGTATCCTCAGTCTCATAATCTTGCAGGCACACTGGCTTTCTCCTAGTTCTAGGTGGATTCTTCCTAGTTACATACTCAGTGCTTGGCAGTTCGACTTCAACCTCAGAAACATCACCTTGAACACTTTGACCTGATGCATTTCCCATTTTGTCATAATCATTTTCCATAATGTCAAGTACCTTGGGGTACACCTCTCTGTCATGACATTCGATGTGTGGCCCGTGTGTCTGCATTTCTTTGTCATTGTCTGTCTTGTTTGTGAATTTTACCAGCCTGTGCTTTTGAACCTTTTCAGTGTCTGCATAGTACACAAGATAAGATGGGCTATTCTTATCGTAACCAATGAAAACACCATGCACACATCTTGAATCCATTTTCCCTTTCTCTTGTGGGTTGTAGGCAAAACACATAGATCCGAATTTTTGAAGTTTTGACATGCTCGGTTTCGTGCCTGTTAGCATCTCATACGGTGTTTTCTTTGTGCGTCTACTGTAACACCGGTTCCTTATGTAGGCTGCTGTCTGTACAGCATAATTCCATAGCTTGTCTGGTAACTTGCTGTCTAACAGCATACATCTGCCCATCTCATAGAGAGTTCTCCACCCCCTCTCGGCCGTGCCATTTTGGTGAGGCGAGTATGGTGCGGATGTCTCGTGCCTAATGCCATTTTTGGTTAACAGCGCTTTGAATTCCCTATTAGTATACTCTTTTCCATTATCTGACCGTAGACATTTTATTTTCCCATAAGGTGCTGAGTCTGCTAAGAATCTCTCTGTGGCATGTGTAGCATCACTTTTGGATTTCAGGAAGTACACTGTTATAGCACCTGAGTAGTCGTCTGTAAAAGACATAACATATTTGTGACCCTCTATGCTTGGGGTTCTCATAGGACCCGCTAAATCAGTGTGAACCAATTGTAAAGGTTCTGTAGCCTTTCTGTCTGGCTCTCTGTTCCTTGTCTGTGTGAATTTCCGTTTTGTACAAATTTCACAAAGTTGTGCTGGCCTCGTTGCACTGCCTTTTATCTCCATGCCTCTTACCACATCCAGTAATTTTTGCACATCCTCAAAATTGCAATGCCCAAGAATTTCATGCCAAGTCTGCATGTCATGGCACACATTACATTTATCACCATTAACATTCTTTTCAACTGTTGGCAAGTAAAACAGGTTACCACTTTCATGAAAATCAAACCTGTGGTTACTTTTGGTGATCATGTGACTGTCCCCTTTCTTGAAAGTGACTGTAGCTCCACCATTTGTCCCTCTTGCCACTGAGAAGATGTCGTGTGGATAGGTTGGCATATACAGTGCGTCTTTCAGCCAGGCTCTGTGCTGACGTCCATCGGTGTCTAGTAGGTAGATCAGCGCTGTCCCTCTGCGTTGAGCCATCCCGCTGCACTTTGTTCCATCTGCCAGCTCGATTGAATGGGTGTCGGGCTGGAATGAGCTGTCGAAGCTCTGGAACTTGGTGATGTCATTCACAATGTGAGACGTTGCTCCAGCGTCCACCATGATCCCCTTCTTCTTTACGTTGGCTGATGGTCTCTCACTGCTGGTATGCTTGGCCGTGAAGCACTGATCCTCGTCGTCGATGTCCCTTTCTTTTTCTTCGGTAACTTTCCTGGCTCCATCTGCTTTTCCCTTTTTCCTGCATTGGGACTCTGCTCTTGCAGTGACTGCACCACACTTTTTGGCAGCACTTGCTTCTGATGTGTCCTCTTTGTCCACACTTGTAACACGTCAGAGTGGCATCCCCATCCTTCTTGTGTATTTTGGTGCCTTGTCCGCTTTGCTTTGAGCTAGTCTTCATCACACTGTCAGCAGAACCAGTCTGCCCTCATCTTCTCAGACTCCTCATAGACTCTCAGTCTTCTCTTGAAGTCTGTGAATGTCACGTTGTCCTCATTCTGTGTGACATGGACAGCCAATGGCTTGAATGAGTCTGGCAGTCCATTCAGAATAGTTGCTATAAGCAGCCCATCACTCATGTCCTCTCCTGCATCACGAAGAGCTGAAATAATATTCTCAGCCCTTATCATGTAATCAGTAACAGTTTCACCTTCTGCCATTTGAATGGTGGTCAGGGATGTGTACAGGTTGAGAATTCTAGGCTTGCTCTTTCCAGAATAGTGCTCCCTCAAAATTTTGAGAGCTTTCCTTCCATCTTCAGCAGCTTCATGTCTAATCAAAGACAGGCTCTTATCATCGAGTGCATTCACTAATTGAGCATAGCAGTCTGCGTTCTTCCCTGGGTCTGCAACTAATGCAGCGTCCGTGGGCACTCGCAGTATGGTGTCTTTTAGCTTAAGAATGTGTAGACGGCTAAGGAATCTTGTCTCCCACAGATCATACTTATCTTCACTTCCGTCGAATATAATCTGCTGGGGCGTTCCTGCTGTGGCCATTTTAACGTTCTCTTTTCAGTTCACTTTATCTCCAAAAATTTGGGCTGTGCAGCTTGTAGAATGTTCGTGTCCTCACTGTCTTTAGTTTCCACGTGAGACTCTCAGCGCCGTCTTCACTCAAACCAAGCTAGTAGCTTCTCTTGGCTAACAGTTAATTTCTTTTGTTAACTTACTTGTTGCTCTAGCCTGCGTTCCTGAGCCCATAACCTGTTGAGCGGAGTGCCTTGCGGTGGAGATTCAAACTCTCAGATAACAGAATTATCTTTAGCCTCCTCTAGGCATATTTAATCAATCAGACAGGGAGATGCAATGAGCTGCCGCTCTGTTTCACAACTATACCGGAACAGGTACATAGGTAGTGACGTCACGTCCATGACGCACCGTGAACATTACCCTCTGCAGGACACAATGAGTAAGGACGCACACATATCACGTTTAACAGTTGCAATCACAATTTGACTGTACTGACGTTTGCTCGTCAAGGAAACGTTAGTTTGGGCATGGATACCCTTTTTTTCTCCAAAACAGAAGTGATTGTGTGGCAGCATGGAGCTCATGCTCTGCCCATCACCTTAATTGTTGGGGCAGTTGCAGCTGTGGCGTTCCCCTTAAAAGGAGACTGTGCTGCACGGGCTGCTCTGTCTTGTTGTTGAGCTTTTGGGTGCCACGCCACAGCTCACTTGGTCCTCCTCATCTGATTGCTGTGCGGTCAGGCCGTGCTATACCATGCGCACCTGGGTCTGCTGTCATCAGAACTGGGGAGCCGTGGGTGTCTTTGGTTCATCAGCTGTTTAGCCCTGCTAGCGGGAACGCTATAGTGGCTCGGTGTGCGTCTCCATTTTAGAGATTTTTTTCCTTTACCTGACGGTACGTAGCGGCTGCTTTTAGCTCCACCATATGGGCAATTATTGTCAGGAACCTAAAATTGCTTTCTCTCTTAACAGGCAAAATTGTTACAGGTGCCGGCTCTAGTGCGCTTTCCTCCCGTTGTTGTTGGCCGGCTGCTGTTTTGCCCTCCGCATCGGGTTTATCGTGCATGCTGTCACTCCTGTCTACCTCTGAGAGGTATCATCGTGTGGGGTCCAATCTAAAGTGCGAGTGTGTGAGTGAACTGCACCTCTAGGAGGACTAGGATCACCTTTATTTGGTTTAACGTTTTGTTGCGGGGGGAGGGATTTGGGGCTGATTTGTGACGTTCATTGTTTTGTGTGGGTTACTTTGCGTGTTTATTTGGATTTGACTAAGTGTGCTCTTTGTTCGTGTGGGTTATTTTTGCATGTTATTTGGATTTGATTAATTGTGTTATTTGTGTGCTGTGTGGGTTATTTTTGTATGTTTGTATGTCAGACAGGAGATGAAGTAGAAAGGACAGTTGCAAATTACATGAGAAAAATGCTGCAAGCACAAGATGTTCAAAGAATCTGCCAGATATGCCTTTGCCTCCCCAGGAAGAAGATAATAGCAATGATGTGGGGGACTATGTGTGGGTGAAGCGCATTCGAAGAGCCAAGTGCAGTGACCCACGCTGGGAAGGTCCGCTCCAGATCCTGCTGAAGACACCTACAGCTGTGCAGATAGCGGCACGACCCAGGTGGGTACATCTTTCTTACTGTAAGAAACAACGAACACTTCTAGGTGAAAACAAGGGAGCAGTGACGGTTTGTCCATAAACGGCTGATGGCCTGTATAGGTCCAGCAATGGTTGAACCCCGTCAGAACCTGAGGAGGAAAAAAAAAAAAGATAAATAAATTGTTCTTCCTGGTTGTGGTGAGTGCTGTGGCGGAGGGACTTGTGAGTTTCGGCCTTTGGAACTTCCAACAGGAGGGAGGTAATCAGGGACAGAATATTACTTTCGAGCGAAATAGCCAACATGCACGTACAAAACGTACTGTAGTCAGCCACTTAGAACATCCATGGTTACATCCCAGTAGAGAATTGTCACATACTTACAGCTTAAACACATGATGGCCCTATGCTAACTTCACAAGGCGCACCAGGATAGAATGGCACGTATTTGATCAACTACGGTTGGTGGCTTTGTGGACACAACACAAATGGTCAGGAGTGTGCACTCCGGTCCACCTCAATGATCAGTCATAATTTATGCTGCTAATGCTAGAACCGTTCCACAGTCACGTCGCAGGAGAGACTTAAATATAGATTTCAAACCACATGACTCAGTGTGGGGAACAAGAGTTGAAACACTGGACAAAAGGAGAAAAGATTGCTATAGGTCTGTTCCCTTGGGTAGGTACGGCAAAGAACATATTGAGATTAGAAATGGTTGATTACAGACTGAAAGTGTTCACTAATTTGACAAAGGTTGCTCTTAAAGGTGTTAAAGAACAACTGACTGTGTTGAGACTAATGACTGCAGAATAGGGTGGCCTTAGATCTATTGACAGCATCTAGAGGAGGAGTTTGTGCGGTGGTAGGAAATTACTTTTGCACATTTATCCCAGAAAATGATGCAGATGGCCACATAATAGATAGCACATTGAAGAATCTGACCAAATTACAGAAGGCAATGATTGACGATGGCAGTTCCCCATTAGACTGGTTTACAAGCATGAATTGAAGATGGAGGGAACTGTTGTTCAAGATCAGTAAGGGGTCAGTAATCGGGATAGTACTGATAGTATTAGCCATATTAGCTTGTTGTGTAGTACCTCTTGTCCGGGGTTGCATTGATCGGCTCGTGGGTTCGGTTGTTACTAGTGCTTTGCTGCAGATGGAAGAACGACCTCTACTGGATGAAGGAGAAGAAGTGAATCCACAAGAAGATTGGGCTAATGCTTTGCATAATGTCAAAGAACTGTTTGAAATGTCTTAAGTTGCACCCACACTGAACTCTGAGTGTAAGAAATGTATTGTCTAGGAAAATGTAGTAATACATTTAATGTTCATAAAAGTGAAAAGATGTATTATGGATAATGATGCATTCACGAATAAACAGGAGGTAAATGTGAGAATAACTATTCTATTATTATCTCTTAAATGCATTTGTATGTTTAGCACCTAAATAGATGACTAAGAAACAGAGTGTTTTTCACTTTTCTTCATTTAATATACTTGTCCAGAATACCAGATTTATTGTCAGACTGCTTATCTGAAACCTTGAGAGAAATGGGGGTGGATGAAATACCAAAAAGTAACAACAACCTGATGTGAATAAACGGAGGAGGTTTGCAGCGGAGTAGCAGAACGACGGAGGGTGTTCTAGAGTAAACTGCTGCTCGTTCTCCCTTGCCAGGTCACCTGTGTGCCTGTGTCTTTTGTTGATTCACGCAGGGTTCTGCCGAGTTGCTCTGTTCCAACTCTAACGCCCTTCCATGCATGACTGTTGTTTAGATAACTGTATGACCCATCGTAAAACTGGACAGTATAGTTTACTGGTGTTGATATTTCATCTGAAAGAATAGTGTGAACTTTGACCTGGCCATACGGGAAACATTTGGCTTTTCTTCAAAAATACCTTCTTGCTGGGTTGGAGTTTAAAAACAACGGAGAACAAGGACCGTGCCAGCATCCAATGGGACTGGAAGGAGAAGACGAGGTCATCCAATCTGAATACAACATCGGACTGGATTAGCATAAATGATTTGCCTATTTGTTTCTATAAAAGACTGGGTCAAGGGATAGTTAGGTTGTCAGATTTCATGCCCTGACAATTGACTTTGTTATTGTAGGGTTTTGAACTGGCCTGGAGGTCTGTAATATTTGTATCTTGAATTGATTCTATTTGCTAAATACATTTTGAAATTGGCATTTTTCTCCTTGGAGTCTTCATTCAGAGAACACGCGGATTGGCAGTGACACACTCGAGAATATTGCGATCCAACAATTTGGTGACCCTGACGTGATGAAGACGGAGAAGTCATCTGAGGCAAAGAATTGAACACCGGTCACTTCAGAGGACAACTGATGACAATCCCTAATAAAAGGTAAGCAGACACTTGTTTAATCAAAAGTTCTGCACATTGGCAATTTCCAACATTTTGTTGTCACTGTCAATTGAAGTGTCCTAGTTATTGTGAGGATGAAGTTTTGATCACCCGCGCTGTTCGTTCACTAGACTCAGAGTAACCACGCAAACAACAAGAGTTCCTTGCAAGGGGGAGCCGAGCAGCAGTTCAAGCTTCCTCTGTCAACTCCGTTCGTCTGCTGCTCGCTCACCTCCTTTATTGGTGCAAACAGAATGGGTGTCCAAACAAGATCTCATATCTCATTGCCTTCTGACCTCTCCACCCATCTTAACGAACTTCTCTAATCTTGACCAACAGGATACATCTGGATGCTGGGCTTGGTTGTAAGCAGCATCAGTACTTTTGAATTCTCATGTTCTTCTTCTCCTGTCAACATTCCTCAACACTCAAAATCTACATACAATAGCATTTAAAGATAATACTAATAACAACAATAACAATAATTCTTCTCACATTTCCCTCCTGTTTATCGTTAAATGCGTCTAGATTCTCATCATCAGTATTACATCTTTACATTTTCATGAAATTTCAATGCATTACGTCATTTTCCTAGAAACACATTTCTTACACTCAGAATTCAACATGGGTACAGCTTAAGACATCTTAAACAGTTCTTTTACATATTGTATTACGTTGATCCATTCTTCTTCTGATTCCTCTTCATCGTCGTCCAGTAGAGATCGTTCTTCCACCTGCAGCATAGTACTAGTAACAACTGATCCCACGAGCCGGCCAATGCAACCCCGGACAAGAGGTACTACACAACAAGCTAGTATGGCTAATACTAGCAGTACTATCCCTATCATCATTCCTATTTTGAACAGTAGTTCCCTCCACCCCGACAGCATTTTTGTAAGCCAATCTGGTGGGGGACTACCATCATCAATCATAGCTTTATGTAGCTTAGTTAAATTTCTCAATGCGCTATCTATCAGGTGACCATCCGCATCATTCTCTGGGATGAACGTACAACAGTAATCTCCTACCATTGCACAAACTCCTCCCTTGGGGGCCGTTATGAGATCTAAGGCCATCCTATTCTGCATGGTCATCAGTCTTAGCGCTGTCATTTCTTCCTTGACTCCTGTGAGAGCAACTTTTGTCAAATTAGTAAACACTTTCAGCCTATAATCAACCGTTTCCAATCTCAATATGTTCTTTGCCACTCCTACCCACGGAAAAAGGCTAATGGAGACCTTTTCTCCATCTGTCCAGTGTTTAAACTCTTGTGGTACATCTGTGCCCCACACTGAGTCGTGTGGTTTGAACTCGTATTCATTCAAATCTCGTTTAAAACGCTTCTGTGCTATGTTCTCGGTGTTGTTGGCATAGATTATAATTGTGTGATCTTTGAGATGTACAGGAGCACACACTCCTGACCAGTTTGCTGGTAGGTGTGCATACGCATTGTGTCCACATAACCACCATCCCTTATCCACTAATTGCGTACCTTTGTCTTCTGGCGTGAATGTGGGATAGTTACATGTACAGTTATAACCTTCTGGACACTTCTGTGTTGCCTCATCTAAGGTAAAGTAACCACAGAGGTGCCGGGGGTCATCAATACACTCCTGTTCGCATTGCTCGGAACTTTTATGTTGCTGTAGACACGTTTCCTGATAATACCGACCAGTTATAACGTTTAACTTCACATCATCACTGATTCCCAGTGTGCATGACGTATAAACAACTTTACAGACATCCTTGTGTAATGACCCCAAGTCTCTACCACCACTCCGTGCATAACAGTATGTGGGATTTATCGCACCTAGCACAGGGAATCTGAATCTATTGGCTTTCCCTGCCATTGTCCGTAGTGGCTCTTGGGTGCAATTACTGCGAGTGAACCACGTTCCATCCAACAACTTGATTGTGAAGTTCGGGTCACGGCTTAGCCCTATGTGGACAAAGCACTGTCCTTCACTCCCTGTCATTGGTTCAGCAGTTATTCGCGGTGTATGCACGGAAACTGGTAGCATAGAACAAACGTAACAACGAGAATGATTCTGTGTCCGAGCTGTGAAATTAGCATAGCGCCACCATGTATTCAAACCATAAATGTGTGGGGACTCTGGATCTTGTTCTAACCATGAATGTCCTAAGTGGTGTTGTGAATCTTCTCCTGGTGGTAGCCGAGATGTGTTGATGAGGAAGGAATCTTCGCAGACACCGACTTGGTTATCAAAGATGTTTATTGGAGAGAACAGTCAGGTATCAATTGAACACTGCAGATTGTCCAAGGAAGGTTTCGCGGTCCCGATGGTGAAGAACTCCGAGGTGTCTTCATCGTCACCTCCTTCTTATACAGTCGAGTAAACGCATTCTTTACTGATGACCTCACGCTATACAATATGGCCAACCCAATGGTATAGCGTTCAGTTATTACCAAAAAAGGGAATACTTGAAGATGCTTCATGCTACACATCCTCATATGGAGAACAACCAGGGGCCCACAGGCTCCAGTGTCATCTTTTAGGAGCTCCTTTTACATAAAGGAGGAAGACACCGGACACACATGTGGAGCATGTCCTAATATGGTGCTTAGGCTGGGTGCTAAACACATTACGGCCTTACAGATGTAAAGCCTGCATAGAACGGGTCAGATACTACAGTGGCTAACTACGGTGCGTTTAGCGCGCGCGTAGCTCTCATCCTGTCTCAGAGCATCATTCTGTCCCTGATTACCTCCCTCCTGTCGGAAATTCCAAAGGCCGAAACTCACGAGTCCTGCCGTCACAGCACTCACCACGATTAGGAAGAACAACTTCATTTCCTTTTAACTCTCCTTCTCAGGTTCCGACGGGGTTCAGCCGTTGCTGGACCTATACAGGCCGTCAGCCGTTTACGGAGAGTCCGCCACTGCTCCCTCGCCTTCACCTGGAAGAATTTTCTGTTTCTTACAATGGGAAAGGTGTATCCACGACAGTTTCCCGTCCACTCGAACTGCAGTTTGTGGTCAGCTGTACTTGATAAGGACCTTCCCATCTCGGCGTGTTCCACCTCTTTCGCACAAACTTCTTCACCCACACGTAGTCGCCCGGTCGAATGGGTTCCTGGGGGGTGGAATCTGTGGAAGACACAGGACTAGGCAGAACATTTACAGCATTCACACATCGGTTAAGTAACACCTTTTTCAGATAATCTGCTATTGTTTCCTCAACATGTTCTAGCTCATTTGTTGTTGCAAAGTATGGTAGGCAATAAGGCCGCCCATATAATGCTTCAAAGGGTGTGATGCCTGTTTTCTTGTGTGGTGTTATGTGCATCCATAATTTCACCAGGTCGAGACAAAACATCCAGTTCTTTCCTGTCTCGTCCATACACTTCTTCAGTCTGTTCTTAATAGTACCGTTGACTCTTTCAACTAATCCTGCACTCTGAGGGTGGTATGCGCAGTGATTCTTCAAATCAATTCCCAAAGTTACTCCTACAGTTTTCACTACCTCATTTACAAAATGGCTTCCATTGTCGCTCCAGATGACCTTCAGGATGCCAAACCTGGGAATGATCTCTCTACATAAAACTTTTGCTACTGTCAGTGCATCTGCTTTTGCCGTGGGGAAGAAAATCCATCTAACACTACTAGACAATATTGTTTACCTTCACATGGTGTTAGCTGAATAAAATCTAGAAAAACTGTGTGAAATGGATGATTTGGCAATGGTGTAGTGCCTGCAGGGGCCTTAAGGGCTCCCTGTGGGCTGTGTTTTACACAAATAGCACATTGTGAACAAAATTTTTTTAAGTATGTATGAAGTCCTATAGTGTAATAATGTTCATTAACCATCTGTACCATCCCTCCTGTTGAGACATGGCATGGCCCATGGCTCACTAATGCTGCCCATTTATGCATATTCCGGGGAAGGATTGGTTTATTGCCTATGGTTAACAGTCCTTTGTCATCCAGTTTGGCTCCTCGCTTCTTCCACGTGGCCTTTTCCTTTTCTGGAGCACTTTGTTGCATTTCTTTTAGAATATCATTATCTGCAGGTTCTAAGGTAAATGATTCTTCCTCATCATTATCAAGAAGTGTGTTGTTATTTGCTGCAGCCTTTGCGGCTTTGTCAGCAAAGGCATTGCCTTGTGAGATTGCATCTGTGTTGTTAGTATGTGCAGTGCATTTACATACAGCTATTTTACGTGGCTGCTCTACTGCAGCTAATAACTTTTTTAGCAGTTCTGCATGCATGACCGGTTTGCCCGTCGAAGTTTTCATCCCTCTCAAATTCCACTGTTGAGCAAACACAAACAGCGTGGAAACTGCGTGGTTTGCTCAAGCGGAGGCACAGTTCGCGCTGCGAGAAATCACCGCAGATGAGACCAAATATTATTATGTGGTTTCTGCACTTGGGAGTGCTACGGCATCCAGAGTGGGAGGCATTCTTAAACAGCCACCGCCGGAGAACAGGTATGGCATTTTGAAGGCTCACCTCTTACGAACGTTCGAACTTTCTGACGCAGAGAGGGCTAGCCGCCTTTTCTCTTTGCAGGGGCTGGGTGATTCCAAGCCTTCCGAACTGATGGACAAAATGTTAGATCTTTTGGGTGAACACAAGCCCAATTTTCTCTTCATCCAGCTTTTCCTGCGACTGCTGCCTCCCCAAGTGCGGGCTGCTTTGGCCAACACAGCAATCTCGGACTGCCGTGCGCTTGCTGCTGAGGCGGATAAATTCTTCCTTGCCTCCCAACCGACTATGTGGCTGCGTTCCTCCCGGCTGGCGCAGACGGTCCTGTGGTTGACGCTCCCGCTCTCACAGCTGCCACAGCGGCTCCTCGGCATCAACAGGTTTCTGGGCTGTGCTTTTTCCATGCACGGTTTGGGGTCAAAGCCAGGCGGTGCCGCCCTCCATGCAGTTTCACCGGCCCACCTCCGCAGGGAAACGCCAGGGCCGGCACTCAGCAGTAGCCATGAGCGTCGGCCAAACTGGCAGGCTGCTGTTCATCCAGGACTCTCTCTCCAGACGACGGTTCCTCTGTGACACAGGTGCTCAGAGGAGTGTCCTGCCAGCGTCGAAGTTGGACATGCTGTCCGAGTCCCATGGGCCCCCTATGGAAGCAGCGAACGGCAGCCCCATCCGCACGTATGGGGTGAGGTATGTGGAGTTGTGTTTTGGTGGACAGCGTTTTGGATGGAACTTTGTGACTGCCAAGGTGACTGTGCCACTGATTGGTGCAGACTTCCTCTGCGCTTTTGGACTTCTGGTCGATGTCAAAAATAGACGCCTTGTGGATGCAGTCACTTTCTGTTCGTATGAATGCACTCTTGGTGTTACAGACTCAGTCAGGCTTTCCAGCATGCTCCCCACTGCAGACATTTTCCTTCGCCTCCTCACCGAGTTTCCTGCTCTGACTCAGCCCACGTTTTCATCTGCCACGGCCAAGCATGGTGTGGAACACCACATCGCCACCACAGGCGCCCCTGTGCACGCTCGGGCCAGGCGTCTGGACCGGCCAAGCTCTCCATTGCTCGAGCGGAGTTCGAGACAGTGGAACGCCTGGGCATCATTCGCCGCTCCAAGAGCCCTTGGGCATCACCTCTGCACATGGTGGAGAAGCCGGGTGGGGGTTGGCGGCCATGTGCCGATTACCGCAGGCTCAACGATGCCACCACCCCGGACCGTTACCCTGTCCCCCACATACAAGATTTTTCTGCGCATCTGGCTGGGAAAACGGTCTTTTCAAAGGTGGACCTTGTCCGCGGCTACCACCAGGTACCAGTCCACCCTGCCGATGTCCCCAAGACGGCGGTAATCACCCCGTTCGGCCTGTTTGAGTTTTTACGGATGCCTTTTGGTCTTAAAAGCGCAGCACAGACTTTTCAGCGCCTGATGGACTCCGTCCTACGCGACCTGCCATTCCTATTTGTGTACTTGGATGACATCCTCGTCGCAAGCACGTCTCAGGCTGAGCACGTGGCACACCTCAGGGCTCTTTTCCAGCGCCTCAGCCAGCATGGGCTCATCATAAACCCGGCGAAGTGCCAGTTTGGACTGTCTACCATCGACTTCCTGGGCCATCACGTGACACGGTACGGAGCAGTTCCCCTGCCGGAAAAGGTGGAGGCCATCGCGAGCTTTCCTCGTCCAGTCATGGTCAAGGCGCTCCAGGAGTTCCTGGGTATGGTGAATTTTTACCACCGTTTCCTCCCCCGGGCAGCGGACCTCATGCGGCCACTGTATGACTGTTTGAAAGGGGCGGTTCCCAAGCACATGGTTGACTGGTCCGACGTGCGACAGCACGCATTCGAGAATGTTAAGGCTGCTCTGGCCAATGCTACACTGTTGGCACACCCATTGCCTGACGCGCCAATCTCAATCACCACGGATGCCTCGGATTACGCAGTGGGTGCGGTGCATGAACAATGGGTAGAAGGTGCTTGGCAACCCCTGGCCTTTTTTAGTAGGCAGCTACGACCCAATGAGCGGAAGTACAGCACGTTTGACCGTGAGCTCCTTGGCCTCTACCTGGCCATTCGCCATTTCCGTCCTCTGCTTGAGGGCAGGTCTTTCACTGCCTTTGTGGATCACAAGCCCCTCACCTTCGCGATGGCAAAGACGGCAGAACCATGGTCGGCTCGGCAGCAGAGGCACCTTTCCTACATCTCCGAGTTCACCACGGACATTAAACACCTGGCTGGTAAGACCAATGTCGTTGCGGACTGCCTCTCCCGGGCCGTCACGGGCGCTGTCCACGTGGGACTTGACTACGGACAGATGGCAGTGGACCAAACCACGGACAGTGATGTCCAAGCTCTAAAGTCTGCAGCCACAGGGCTACAGCTGCGCGAGGTTCCTTTTGGGAGCACTGGTGTCACGCTTCTCTGTGATGTCAGTACCGGTCAGCTACGCCCTGTTGTGCCCGCGGTTTGGAGGCGACGTGTGTTTGATTCAGTCCACAACCTCTCCCATCCGGGGAGGAAGGCTTCTCAACGTCTTGTAGCTGCTAAATTTGTTTGGCATGGGCTCAGAAAGGACGTCAGGGATTGGGCTGCCATGTGCGTCGCATGCCAGCGCTCAAAGGTACAGTGCCATGCTAGGGCCCCGCTGGCCCCATTTCCGGTGCCAGAGCGACGTTTTGACCATGTCCATGTGGACCTGGTTGGGCCCTTTCCCCCTTCCCGCGGCTGCACTTATCTCCTCACAATGGTGGACAGGACCACCCGCTGGCCGGAGGCGGTGCCCCTGCAGTCGGCCACCTCGGCCGAGGTGGCACGTGCGTTTATTGGGACTTGGGTTGCCCGTTTCGGCCCCCCTGCTGACATCTCATCTCACCGTGGCTCGCAATTCACCTCTGAGCTCTGGACTTCTGTAGGGGAGAGCCTAGGGGTGAAACTGCATCACACAACGGCATACCACCCACAGGCCAACGGCATGTGTGAGCGGTTTCACCGCTCCATGAAGGCTGCTCTTCAGGCGTCTCTGAAGGACAGTAGCTGGGTGGACAGACTTCCTTGGGTCTTGTTGGGGCTGCGCACCGCCCCCAAAGATGACCTGCAGTGTTCCTCGGCGGAGATGGTGTATGGAGAGCCACTGCGGGTGCCAGGTGAGTTTGTCCCCAACACTACAGCGCCTTGGTCTGCGAGCGCACAGCGTGCAACACTCCTTGATGCTGCCAAGGTTTTTGCACCCATCCCTATTTCCCAGCATGGTTTGCCACCATCCCATGTCCCACCATCCTTGGAGAGGGCAGACTATGTTTTTATCCGCCATGATGCTCATCGAGGCCCGCTGCAGCCACCTTATGATGGGCCTTTTTGTGTTTTGGAGAGCGGGGACAAGCATTTTCTGCTCGACGTGGGAGGCCGACCTGAACGCGTTACGATAGACCGCCTCAAGGCAGCTCACTTGGACCTTGGTCAGCCAGTTGCCACGGCCGTGCCCCCGCGGCGTGGACGCCCCCCCGCTCGGCCCAGTCCTCTGAGAGGAACACAGATCCCTGAAAGTTCTGTCAGTGCCACTGACCGCCCTGCGCGTCCTTTTTCCCCTGCTCCTCTAGCACCACCAATACCGCTTCGACGCACACGGTCTGGCCGGCCCGTTCGAGCCCCGACTCGTTGACTTTTCTTGCTTTTCGATGGTGAATTCTGGGGGGGCATGTGTAGCGGTCACTTGTATATCATAATTCACCATCATTGTTCATATCTGTTCCATTGCCATAGTCCTGTTGAGCATGTTGCTATGTATGAGTTCCTCATTCGCTCGCGCTATTTGCCGACAACTAAGTCGGGTAATTTGGCACGGCCCCTTTAACGGACCGTGGGAGTTGAGGGGCGGGGGTGTGGTTTTTCCCGCTCTGATTTGATTTTTTCTACTACTTGTTGTGGCTTCAATAAAAGGCACACACGATTGTGTGTCAATGGTAATCTAAGTTGTATTGCCTTTACTTTGCAAACGCAACAAGGGAAGTGATTTCGCCTCCACCACCTCAGTTGCTGTAACTACTGCATAGGCAGTTCTAGTGCGTCCACAGTCATCCTTTCTCGATGATCCATCCACAAAGAGTGTCTGTCCTGTAGTCAACGCGATATCACTAAGATCTGGTCGCGGCAGGACCGTAATGGAGACCTCATCCAGGCAGTTGTGCTGGTGTCCCTCTTCTGCGGTGGGTTTAAGGTCGTGCAGCGACGAATCGTCAGATTCGGCTGAGACAGCAACACTGCCATACAGGAAAGATGACGTGCGGGCGACAGGAATGCTATCTTACTTTGTAGCAGCAGTATTGACACTGCATGTGGAACTAGCAAAGTTAGCTCATGATATAGCACCACTCCTGCGGAGGCTTTTACTGCCTCAGACGCTGCCACCACCGCTTTAACGCATGGTGGGAGTGCACAAGCTACGGGATCTAGCTTGTGGGAGTAGTAGGCCACTGGCTGCCTCTTATCTCCGTGCTTCTGCAACAAAACTGAAGTCATAAAGTCACCCTTGCAGTCAACAACCTGCTCAAAAGGCTTCTGATAGTCTGGCAGCTTTAACACTCCAGCACTTACAAGGGCCTGTTTTATGTACATAAATGCTTCTTCAGCTTCAGGGGTCCATGTTAACACATCAGTCATTGCTAAGGGATTATCATACATCAATGCTTGTAAAGGGGCAGTTATTTTCGCATAATCTAAGATCCATGATCTGCAAAAATTCACTAGTCCTAAGAATGACATCATCTGCTTCTTTGTTTTTGGTTTCGGAGCATCAAGTACTGCTGTTTTCCTCGACTCAAGAATAGCTCTTCCATTGTGTGTCAAAACATGGCCCAGATAAACCACTTCCTGCTTCACCAGTTGCAGTTTGCTTTTGCTTAATTTATGGCCTTGTGAGGCTAGCCAGTGTAGCAATGCTAGCGTGTCTGACCAACAATCTCCCTCCCACGTAGACGAGGATTTGACTTCCACACGGAGGTTTAAACTTAGCTAATGATGACATCATTACTTGAGAGAAGATTGTGGGACTCTCACAGTAGCCCTGAGGTAACCTTGTCCAGGTGTACCTTCGTCCTTGAAACGTAAATGCAAACCAAAACTGGCTGTCTGGATGTACTGGTACAGAGAAAAATGCATTGGATACATCGTTCACCGTGTACCACTGATGTTCAGGGTTTGAGTTATTCAGCAGGGTGTATGGATCTGCGACTAAAGGAGACCTAGGGACCACTGCAGCGTTTACAGCTTGCAGGTCCTGCACCATCCGCCAGCCGGTAGATGGTGATGCCTTCCTTACTGGAAATAGGGGTGTATTTACAGGAGACTCAGGACACTCTCTGATGACTCCTGCTTTAAGCAGTGAGTTAAATATCGGAACAATACCCTCCTGTGCATCAGTCTTAAGGGGATATTGTCTCTGAAATGGTCTATAATGTTGTGACTCCTACTCTGGCCCCACCTCCTCCTGTGCAATCAGCTCAACCACTACCACCCGTGCCCTCTCCTCCAGCTGCACCCAATCTGCCCAAACGACTCTGCACCCATAAAAGGTCCCTCTGCACTCAGGCCAGTGCTTGATCTAACTGATGTTTTGGCAACACGTTCCGTCGACCCAGCATCTCTCCAGGTTCTCCAGCGACTCCCCAGCGATCCCCAGCGCCTCTCTGTGTCTCCCTGTGTCTCCCTGCGTCTTCCAGCGACTCCCTGCGACTCCCAGCGACCCCCAGCGCCTCTCTGTGTCTCCCTGCGTCTTCCAGCGACTCCCTGCAACTCCCAGCGACCCCCAGCGCCTCTCTGTGTCTCCCTGCGTCTTCCAGCGACTCCCTGCGACTCCCAGCGACCCCCAGCGCCTCTCTGTGTCTCCCTGCGTCTTCCAGCTACTCCCTGCGACTCCCAGCGACCCCCAGCGCCTCTCTGTGTCTCCCTGCGTCTTCCAGCGACTCCCTGCGACTCCCAGCATTCTCCAGCGTCTCCCCCTGCTCCTCTGCAACCTTCCTAGCCCCTCTTCCTCTTCCCCTTCCTCGGACGGATTTCCCCTGGCCTCTGGACCCTTGGACTCCCCCCCCCGGACTCTCGCCCCCGGATCTCGGACTTGGTTCGTCTGCCACATCCAAGACATTCCCCCACGCCCCCTATAGTTTGTCTCGGCCTCCCTCTTCATTTAGTTTCTTCCCTCCTGTCCTTTTTTTGGTTCATTAAAGTCATCTGAGTTACTTTTAATTCCCGTGTCTGTCAGCCTTCTTTGGGGTTCCGCCACACTTGACCGCCAGTCCTCCCGAGCTTAACATATAATCTGATTTAGGAATTATTTTTACAGGTTCTGCTCCTTTTATAAGACCTACATCCGCAGGTCCTTCCGACCATAATTCAGGGGGAAGCTCTTTCAGCTTCTCCTCTTCCTCCTGCGTGAGGAAGATGTTTTCTTCTCTTGAACTCTGGTCTGTGAGGTGCGTTGCTGGATGTGTCAGCAACCATGTTTTAAGGGGAATACGCCACACCTGGAACTGATCATTAAAATCAACCTCACCCTTAGGCCTATAGGGCAGGCTGCTCCAGTGTTTTACGTCACATCCCAAGTCTTGCCATCTTTTCTTAAGCGGTTTATCAATAGAAACATGTGGTACAGAACCTGACACTTTGAATAGCGCTGCTGCTTCGGCGGAAAAACTTCCTGCCGTGCAGACAGCTGTTTGACCACACACATATAGATGCATAATTACATTTGTGGATCTTTAAGTTTAGTAAACTGCTCTGCATATCTTGATGGGCCGTGTGAGTCTGATTTACAGATCTCACCAATGCGCTCCACGTGCATGGTTACATGCAAGTCAGCTTGATTGTGGAGCTGGGCTTCAGGCTGTAAGTATGACAGAGCTTTACCATATAACATAGTGATTGGGTCAGAGAATGGAGGGGGCTGCTTTTCAGGAATGTCGAGTGACCAGTATTTACTGCACGTCTCTCCTTCCCTTACCCACAGATTAACCATTCTATCTACAGACCACATCCCTTCGGCTGTGGTACGAATCATCAACTGAAGCTGAGAGATAAGATCTCTTCCTAACAGATTTACGGGACATGTGGTGGAGATCACAAAAGGGGCTTTAAGTGTGATTCCACTTACAGGGTCACAAACATCTACAGGAACTGACATTCTTTCTTTAGTTATGAGACCATTTGCTGATCTCACGAAAATCTGTGTAGAAGTTGGCTTTAGAGCTATTGGATCTCTAATTACTGATTTACCTGCACCCGTGTCTACTAAAAATGTTAAAGAATTGCCTAACACGGTCAGTTGTATTTCTCGTTTGCCTTCAGCAAACAGGAAGATGGTTTCTAAATCTAAAACATCTTCTAGGTCATCTTTTTCAAATTGGTCAAATTTTGTGCCCTGATTTGTTTTAATTTTTGTGACATCTTTTTCCAGTTCTAGTCATTGTTGAGGTGGATTAGAGCCTTGCTGCTGTCCTCTATTATATCTCTGGTCACGTTGTTTCTTTCTGCAATCACGTTCCCAGTGTCCATAATTTTTACAATAATGACACCGATCATTTTCACGGGAGTTGCCTCCTCCCCTTCTGCCTCGGCCTCGCCCGCGCCCTTGGCCTGGGAAAGGATTGGCATTGAAAAACATGCCTGTTAATTGATTCTTACTTTTTTGGCATTGTCTTTCAGCATGCATAGCATGTTGATCATAGCGGCCTAGGTTACAAATTCCGAAATCAACTAATTGTCTCTCTACCCATGATTTTATCTCTGATTTTGATCCCCCATGTATAGCTTGCTTTAACTGCTGTTGGTAGGGACCTTCTGGTTCTTCCGCATACGGAATTCCACTATTTTTTCGGAACACATCTTTCATTCTCATACTATAGTCTTCAAAACTCTCGTCAGTCTTTTGTCTTGTGGCCGTAATGGCGCTGTAGTCAGCTCGTCTAGTAAAAGTAGTTCGCATGCGCTTGTACAGTCTGTCAAGTCTGTCATTTAGTTCTTGGCTGCCAGGCTGCCATGGTTGTTGAGTGGCTGGATCCACTGGGACCCAATCTCCTCTAACAGTGCCCCATTTCTTGCCATTAACGCACATGAGGACTTGCTGTGTTTCAGTACCGTTAGTATGGTAACTTCTTAGTAACTGTCTTATGTCTTGGATGCACGACTCTACGTCCATTTGGGGCGAGGTTATGTCATCACAAGCTTTCTTACAGTCTTCTGGAGTCCAGGTTCTATACACCAAGATAGTAGGATCTTGACCCTGCACACCGGCTTGTGGATTTGCAACCTGGATCAATGGGTACATCTGCACAGTGTTGTCCTGCATGTGGTAATTTCTGTACTGGGCTCCCGATGGAGAGGGGCCCAAAAAAGGATTTGTGTTTGGAGCCAGGGGGGCTAAGGCTACGGGCGGGTCCAATGGGACCGCCTGAGGGGGAGCTAGTGGAACAGGAGGTGGAGGAATATACGGGGGAGGCACGTTTATCAGTTGACTCCTGCATCCTGTTTCGTTGTCCTCCGCCCTCACGTACGCACTCAGCGATGGGTATAAGGAGTTCTTATTTTTCTCTTCTTTCTCTATTTTTCGTTTCTCTTTTTCTCGATTTTGTTTCTCTCTTCTATATTTTGATTCAGTGAGCCAGAGATGACATTGTGTCAACCCCACATTTACTTTTGGATGTTTCTTTCCATATTCTATTAAATCTTCTTTTAATTTTATAATATTGCCTGGCTTGTCTAAGTTACCATCCCAATCCAACTTAGTCATCCACAGCTGAACATATGAGCATGAACCTAGATATTTGTCTTCCATGTGTTTACATGATGCTGGGATTTCGATTTCAGCACCTTTTGTGGAATGTTGGTTGCCCATGTTTGCACTTTATTTATCAGTTTTTGTGTATTTGAGTGGAGACGCCTGATCTCCCGACTGAACAACCCTCAATCCCTACAGGATATCTAGTTCAGTCCCTCCGCCGTGGCCTTATAACCCCTCTTTTTTAATCAGGAGAGTATACACCAAGCTTCTACCTCCGAGGAGGCGGGTGTATCTTGCCTCTGCTTCTCTCCTGATGACCAGGCAGGTAATACCGCGGTATATTCCGTGTAGCGCTTTTCGTGTCTTATACTCACTCTGTTGCTTCTATGGTTTCTCTCTGAGTTGTTTTGGTGCCTTCTTCCCATCACTGGAGATGGTCGCCCTGGGATGACGAAGACCGGCCTTCCGTCAACTCGTGATGAAAGGTCTTTCACTTCGGACGTCTTTTTGACTCCGGCTGCGCAGACTTCGGCGTTCGGTCGTCCCACGGCGCTCCTCTCCAGGTCTTGGGATCCGGCTCGAAGGATCAAATTTTGTGAGGATGAAGTTTTGATCACCCGCGCTGTTTGTTCACTAGACTCAGAGTAACCACGCAACGAACAAGAGTTCCTTGCAAGGGGGAGCCGAGCAGCAGTTCAAGCTTCCTCTGTCAACTCCGTTCGTCTGCTGCTCGCTCACCTCTTTTATTGGTGCAAACAGAATGGGTGTCCAAACAAGATCTCATATCTCATTGCCTTCTGACCTCTCCACCCATCTTAACGAACTTCTCTAATCTTGACCAACAGGATACATCTGGATGCTGGGCTTGGTTGTAAGCAGCATCAGTACTTTTGAATTCTCATGTTCTTCTTCTCCTGTCAACATTCCTCAACACTCAAAATCTACATACAATAGCATTTAAAGATAATACTAATAACAACAATAACAATAATTCTTCTCACATTATAAATTCCAGTTATAAATATAGCAAATATTTTGAAAAGACTGCAGGAAATCCGGTTAAAGTCCGGAAATTTGTACGGTCAGATATAATCTGCCGGGAAGCACAGTGAAAGGCCGGACGTACTGTTGAAAAAACAGGGAATAGGACGGTTGGAATAACTGGAAAAAGTACAGTGCTGTATATACTGTATATGAAAAAGAATTGGGTTGGGACTTGGAGCACAGTTGACGGGACGGACACTCCTGACGCCCGAGATTTGTGTTTTTGTGTGGGTTGGAAAAGTGACAGAGTGAACGTGAATTAAAAGGCTCTTTGTCCTTGGGAATTAACCCGCAGAGTGAAACTGGACCAACTAAGGTTGGTCTAGAACAGGCATGGGCAAACTACGGCCCGGGGGCCACACGCGGCCCGTTAAACGTTTTAATCCGGCCCGCCAAACTTGAATAATTAAATGAATAAACCTTGTTAATGTTAAATTTTCACTGCAATTCTGGTGTTTTCCCACTAGAAAAAAGACAGTCAGGAGGAGAGTGATGGTGATATCCTGAAGGATAACAGAACTTTCAGTGCTTTAAAATAGAAATGGTTATTAATTTTTTTTAAAAAGGCATATTTTATTCATTTGATTTTAAGTGTTTTAAGACTCATTCCAAAGTCAGATATTTTGTTGTAATGCTTCTCCTCATTTTCATTTGAAATTAAAGCACATGTTTTCTCCATATCCCAAGATGTGTATTTTTTCTCCAATGAGGTGAGGTTACCAAAGCACTTCATCCATCCATCTGCTCCTGGTCCGGCCCCTTTGTCAAATGTTAGAACCCATTGTGGCCCACGAATCAAAATGTTTGCCCACCCCTGGTCTAGAAGCTTGTTTCACTGAGGCATTGAGTTTACCGTTGGAGTCATTCACATTCAATCTCACTTGGGAGCATAGTTAAATATGGAACTCAAATGTGGTAAAGCATATTGGGATCAGGGAGAATGTTCTCTGTATCCCCAGTCTGTGGAAGAACAGTGGAAGTGGAACGCTTGATCAGGTTGTGAGTGGCATGAAAGAAGAGGACAGGGAGAGAAATTTAAATGCAATAAAAAAAGTTGCGGAAGGAAACTCAGAAGCAAAAAAGATTTCCCCCTCCAGAGGTGAAAGTTAATTTAGCTGAAGCGTTGTGTAAGTGGGAGTCAAAAATTCACCATCATCTTGATAATCCAAAATCAGGTTTTATAGCAGGAAATTCATGGCAAAAACAGGGTAAGGAGTTAGAAGATAAGCGTCAAAGGACACATGTTGTGGCTGTGGCATGTGCGGCAGTACACAATTGCAGATCGTGGGGGGGTTGTGTGTCACAAAAGTGCTCAATTTAGAGAAGCTTCCACTAGAAGATCCAAACTAGACACTGACACTTAACGCCACCCTTTATCCATCATTACCTATTACCACTTCCCCACCGCCATATCAATTGCCAGTTTTGACTATTAACAGAGGTCAGTTAGATGTGGACAGAAATGAAGAAATGTAGGAGTTACGTGAGACAGTGTGGGAACTTCAGAGACATGTTAGAAGGATCGAACAGGGACAGGGAGAGATTGGAGATAAGTTAAGAAAAAATGAATTTAGAGAGGAATGCCAGGTGTTTTGCCCTAAAATCTCCCAACAAACTACATTTAAAAGACAGGACAGTGAAACATATTCACTCAATGTATTTAAAACACAAAGTAGTCAAATAAAACAAGTGAAAAGAGCTGATCCCTAAGGAGGATTTGCGAGGGCTGAGTGCAGGGAGGAGAAGGCAAGACTGATAAAGTGGATAGAGAGAGTAGGCCAGATACCCTCAAACTTTTAGCCCCATTTATTGGAATTGGAACTTCAAAAGCCAAAATGTGATTGCAGCATGTTGCATTCACCTTTGCTTTGAAAAAAATGTTTATCCTTTATCCTTTGTTTATCCCAAAGTGACGTTTTCTCCATGAGCAGACGTCAAAAGTCTACATGTGATTGCAGCATTATTATTTTCTAATGATCATGTTGAATTTAGTTTTGTTTTGAGAAAAAGTATATCCTGACCCAAAGTGACGGTTTCTCCACGAGTAAACATCAAAAACAGTCAAAATGTGATTGCAGCATAAGTTTTCATGAAATCATGTTGCATTCACTTTTGTTTTGAGAAAATGTGTATCCTGACCCAAAGTGACGTTTTCTCTATTAGTAGACGTCAAAAAAGTCTTCATGTGATTGCAGCATAAGCTTTCATATGATCATGTTGCATTCATGTTTGTTTTGAGAAAAGTGTATCCTGACCCAAAGTGACGTTTTCTCCAATGGCAAATGTCAAATTAGTCCAAATGTGATTGCAGCCTTAGTTTTCATATGGTCATGTTGCATTCACCTTTGCTTTGAAAAAAATGTGTATCCTGACCCATAGTGACGTTTTCTCCATGAGCAGACGTCAAAAAAGTCTACATGTGATTGCAGCATTATTATTATTATTTTCAAATGATCATGTTGAATTCAGTTTTGTTTTGAGAAAAAGTGTATCCTGACCAAAAGTGACGTTTTCTCCACGGGCAAGTGTCAAAAAAGTCCAAATGTGATTGCAGCCTTAGGTTTCATTAGATCAGGTTGCATTGACCTCTGTTTTGAGAAAAAGGTGTCTCCTGACCAAAAGTGATGGTTTCTCCACGAAAAACGTCAATAAAGTCATAATGTGACTGCAGCATGAGTTTTCAGATGATCACGTTACATTCACCTCTGTTTTGAAATAAATGTGTCTCCTGACCAAAAGTGATGGTTTCCCCACGAGCAGACGTCAAAAACCATAATGTGACTGCAGCATACGTTTTCACATGATCATGTTGCATTCACCTCTGTTTTGAAATAAATGTGTCTCCTGACCAAAAATGCTGTTTTGTCCACGAGAAAACGTCAAAAACGTCATAATGTAACTGCAGCATACGTTTTCACATGATCATGTTGCATTCACCTCTGTTTTGAAATAAATGTGTCTCCTGACCAGAAATCATGTTTTCTCCACGAGAAAACGTCAAAAAAGTCATAATGTGACTGCAGCATGAGTTTTCAGATGATCATGTTGCATTCACCTCTGTTTTGAAATAAATGTGTCTCCTGACCAAAAATGATGTTTCCTCCACGAGAAAACGTCAAAAAAGTCATAATGTGACTGCAGCATGAGTTTTCAGATGATCATGTTGCATTCACCTCTGTTTTGAAATAAATGTGTCTCCAGACCAAAAGTGATGGTTTCCCCACGAGCAGACGTCAAAAACGTCAAAATGTGACTGCAGCATACGTTTTCACATGATCATGTTGCATTCACCTCTGTTTTGAAATAATGTGTCTCCTGACCAAAAGTGATGGTTTCCCCACGAGCAGACGTCAAAAACGTCATAATGTGACTGCAGCATGAGTTTTCAGATGATCATGTTACATTCACCTCTGTTTTGAAATAAATGTGTCTCCTGACCAGAAATGATGTTTTTTCACGAGAAAACGTCAAAAAAGTCATAATGTGACTGCAGCATACGTTTTCACATGATCATGTTGCATTCACCTCTGTTTTGAAATAAATGTGTCTCCTGACCAAAAATGATGTTTTTCTCCACGAGAAAACGTCAAAAACGTCATAATATGACTGCAGCATAGTTTTCAGATGATCATGTTGCATTCACCTCTGTTTTGAAATAAATGTGTCTCCTGACTAAAAATGATGTTTTCTCCGCGAGAAAACGTCAGAAAAGTCATAATGTGACTGCAGCATAGGTTTTCACATGATCATGTTGCATTCACCTCTGTTTTGAAAATATTTGTCTCCTGACCAAAAGTAATACTTTCCCCGACGAGCAGACGTCAAAAACGTCATAATGTGACTGCAGCATACGTTTTCACATGAT
The DNA here is from genome assembly GCF_003711565.1 of Takifugu flavidus. Lineage (NCBI taxonomy): Eukaryota > Metazoa > Chordata > Actinopteri > Tetraodontiformes > Tetraodontidae > Takifugu > Takifugu flavidus. The sequence goes on from NC_079521.1 coordinate 5,148,250, forward strand.
CATGTTGCATTCACCTCTGTTTTGAAATAAATGTGTCTCCTGACCAAAAGTGATGGTTTCCCCACGAGCACGTCAAAAACGTCATAATGTGACTGCAGCATACGTTTTCACATGATCATGTTGCATTCACCTCTGTTTTGAAATACATGTGTCTCCTGACCAAAAGTGATGGTTTCCCCACGAGCAGACGTCAAAAACGTCATAATGTGCCTGCAGCATGAGTTTTCAGATGATCATGTTGCATTCACCTCTGTTTTGAAATAAATGTGTCTCCTGACCAAAAGTGATGTTTTTCTCCACGAGAAAACATCAAAAAAGTCATAATGTGACTGCAACATGAGTTTTCAGATGATCAGGTTACATTCACCTCTGTTTTGAAATAAATGTGTCTCGTGACCAAAAATGATGTTTTCTCCACGAGAAAACGTCAAAAACGTCATAATGTGACTGCAGCATACGTTTTCACATGATCATGTTGCATTCACCTCTGTTTTGAATTAAATGTGTCTCCTGACCAAAAGTGATGGTTTCCCCACGAGCAGACGTCAAAAACGTCATAATGTGACTGCAGCATGAGTTTTCAGATGATCATGTTGCATTCACCTCTGTTTTGAAATAAATGTGTCTCCTGACCAGAATGATGTTTTCTTCACGAGAGAAAACGTCAAAAACGTCATAATGTGACTGCAGCATACGTTTTCACATGATCATGTTGCATTCACCTCTGTTTTGAAATAAATGTGTCTCCTGACCAAAAATGATGTTTTCTCCACGAGAAAACGTCAAAAACGTCATAATATGACTGCAGCATGAGTTTTCAGATGATCATGTTGCATTCACCTCTGTTTTGAAATAAATGTGTCTCCTGACTAAAAATGATGTTTTCTCCGCGAGGAAAAACGTCAAAAAAGTCATAATGTGACTGCAGCATAGGTTTTCACATGATCATGTTGCATTCACCTCTGTTTGTGAAATAAATGTGTCTCCTGACCAAAAGTAATGCTTTCCCCACGAGCAGACGTCAAAAACGTCAAAATGTGACTGCAGCATACGTTTTCACATGATCATGTTGCATTCACCTCTGTTTTGAAATAAATGTGTCTCCTGACCAAAAATGATGGTTTCCCCACGAGCAGACGTCAAAAACGTCATAATGTGACTGCAGCATACGTTTTCACATGATCATGTTGCATTCACCTCTGTTTTGAAATAAATGTATCTCCTGACCAAAAGTGATGTCACCACGACGAGAAAACGTCAAAAACGTCATAATGTGACTGCAGCATACGTTTTCACATGATCATGTTGCATTCACCTCTGTTTTGAAATAAATGTGTCTCCTGACCAAAAATGATGTTTTCTCCACGAGAGAAAACGTCAAAAACGTCAAAATGTGACTGCAGCATACGTTTTCACATGATCATGTTGCATTCACCTCTGTTTTGAAATAAATGTGTCTCCTGACCAAAAGTGATGTTTTCTCCACGAGAAAACGTCAAAAAAGTCATAATGTGACTGCAGCATACGTTTTCAGATGATCATGTTGCATTCACCTCTGTTTTGAAATAAATGTGTCTCCTGACCAAAAATGATGTTTTCTCCACGAGAAAACGTCAAAAACGTCATAATGTGACTGCAGCATACGTTTTCATATGATCATGTTGCATTCACCTCTGTTTTGAAATAAATGTGTCTCCTGACCAAAAATGATGTTTTCTCCACGAGAAAACGTCAAAAAAGTCATAATGTGACTGCAGCATACGTTTTCACATGATCATGTTGCATTCACCTCTGTTTTGAAATAAATGTGTCTCCTGACCAAAAGTGATGGTTTCCCCACGAGCAGACGTCAAAAACGTCATAATGTGACTGCAGCATACGTTTTCACATGATCATGTTGCATTCACCTCTGTTTTGAAATAAATGTATCTCCTGACCAAAAATGATGTTTTCTCCACGAGAAAACGTCAAAAACGTCATAATGTGACTGCAGCATACATTTTCACATGATCATGTTGCATTCACCTCTGTTTTGAAATAAATGTGTCTCCAGACCAAAAATGATGTTTTCGCCACGAGAAAACGTCAAAAAAGTCATAATGTGACTGCAGCATGAGTTTTCAGATGATCATGTTGCATTCACCTCTGTTTTGAAATAAATGTGTCTCCTGACCAAAAATGATGTTTTCTCCACGAGAAAACGTCAAAAAAGTCATAATGTGACTGCAGCATACGTTTTCACATGATTATATTGCATTCACCTCTGTTTTGAAATAAATGTGTCTCCTGACCAAAAATGATGTTTTCTCCGCGAAGATACGTCAGAAAAGTCAAAATGTGACTGCAGCATACGTTTTCACATGATCATGTTGCATTCACCTCTGTTTTGAAATAAATGTGTCTCCTGACCAAAAGTGATGGTTCCCCACGAGCAGACGTCAAAAACGTTATAATGTCACTGCAGCATATGTTTTTACATGATCATGTTGCATTCACCTCTGTTTTGAAATAAATGTGTCTCCTGACCAAAACTGATGTTTTCTCCACGAGAAAACGTCAAAAACGTCATAATGTGACTGCAGCATACGTTTTCACATGATCATGTTGCATTCACCTCTGTTTTGAAATAAATGTGTCTCCTGAACAAAAGTAATGCTTTCCCCACGAGCAGACGTCAAAAACGTCATAATATGACTGCAGCATACGTTTTCACATGATCATGTTGCATTCACCTCTGTTTTGAAATAAATGTGTCTCCTGACCAAAAATGATGTTTTCTCCACGAGAAAACGTCAAAAACGTCATAATGTGACTGCAGCATACATTTTCACATTATCATGTTGCATTCACCTCTGTTTTGAAATAAATGTGTCTCCTGACCAAAAGTGATGGTTTCCCCATGAGCAGACGTCAAAAACGTCATAATGTGACTGCAGCATGAGTTTTAAGTTGATCATGTTGCATTCACCTCTGTTTTGAAATAAATGTGTCTCCTGACCAGAAATGATGTTTTCTCCACGAGAAAACGTCAAAAAAGTCATAATGTGACTGCAGCATGCGTTTTCACATGATCATGTTGCATTCACCTCTGTTTTGAAATAAATGTGTCTCCTGACCAAAAATGATGTTTTCTCCACGAGAAAACGTCAAAAAAGTCATAATGTGACTGCAGCATGAGTTTTCACATGATCATGTTGCATTCACCTCTGTTTTGAAATAAATGTGTCTCCAGACCAAAAGTGATGTTTTCGCCACGAGAAAACGTCAAAAACGTCATAATGTGACTGCAGCATAGGTTTTCACATGATCATGTTGCATTCACCTCTGTTTTGAAATAAATGTGTCTCCTGACCAAAAGTGATGGTTTCCCCACGAGCAGACGTCAAAAACGTCATAATGTGACTGCAGCATACGTTTTCACATGATCATGTTGCATTCACCTCTGTTTTGAAATAAATGTGTCTCCTGACCAAAAATGATGTTTTCTCCACGAGAAAACGTCAAAAAAGTCATAATGTGACTGCAGCATACGTTTTCACATGATCATGTTGCATTCACCTCTGTTTTGAAATAAATGTGTCTCCTGACCAAAAGTGATGGTTTCCCCACGAGCAGACGTCAAAAAAGTCATAATGTGACTGCAGCATACGTTTTCACATGATCATGTTGCATTCACCTCTGTTTTGAAATAAATGTGTCTCCTGACCAAAAACTGATGTTTTCTCCACGAGAAAACGTCAAAAACGTCATAATGTGACTGCAGCATACGTTTTCACATGATCATGTTGCATTCACCTCTGTTTTGAAATAAATGTGTCTCTGAACAAAAGTAATGCTTTCCCCACGAGCAGACGTCAAAAACGTCATAATATGACTGCAGCATACGTTTTCACATGATCATGTTGCATTCACCTCTGTTTTGAAATAAATGTGTCTCCTGACCAAAAATGGATTTTCTCCACGAGAAAACGTCAAAAACGTCATAATGTGACTGCAGCATACATTTTCACATTATCATGTTGCATTCACCTCTGTTTTGAAATAAATGTCTCCTGACCAAAAGTGATGGTTCCCCATGAGCAGACGTCAAAAACGTCATAATGTGACTGCAGCATGAGTTTTAAGTTGATATGTTGCATTCACCTCTGTTTTGAAATAAATGTGTCTCCTGACCAGAAATGATGTTTTCTCCACGAGGGAAAACGTCAAAAAAGTCATAATGTGACTGCAGCATGCGTTTTCACATGATCATGTTGCATTCACCTCTGTTTTGAAATAAATGTGTCTCCTGACCAAAAATGATGTTTTCTCCACTGAGAAAAACGTCAAAAAAGTCATAATGTGACTGCAGCATGAGTTTTCACATGATCATGTTGCATTGCATCACCTCTGTTTTGAAATAAATGTGTCTCCAGACCAAAAGTGATGTGTCACCACGAGAAAACGTCAAAAACGTCATAATATGACTGCAGCATACGTTTTCACATGATCATGTTGCATTCACCTCTGTTTTGAAATAAATGTGTCTCCTGACCAAAAATGATGTTTTCTCCACGAGAAAACGTCAAAAAGTCATAATGTGACTGCAGCATACATTTTCACATTATCATGTGCATTCACCTCTGTTTTGAAATAAATGTGTCTCCTGACCAAAAGTGATGGTTTCCCCACGAGCAGACGTCAAAAACGTCATAATGTGACTGCAGCATACGTTTTCACATGATCATGTTGCATTCACCTCTGTTTTGAAATAAATGTGTCTCCAGACCAAAATAATGTTGTCACCACGAGAGAAAACGTCAAAAACGTCATAATGTGACTGCAACAACGTTTTCAATGATCATGTTGCATTCACCTCTGTTTTGAAATAATGTGTCTCCAGACCAAAAGTGATGTTGTCACGACGAGAAAACGTCAAAAAAGTCATAATGTGACTGCAGCATGCGTTTTCAGATGATAATGTTGCATTCACCTCTGTTTTGAAATAAATGTGTCTCCTGACCAAAAATGATGTTTTCTCCACGACGAGAAAACGTCAAAAAAGTCATAATGTGACTGCAGCATGCGTTTTCACATGATCATGTTGCATTCACCTCTGTTTTGAAATAAATGTGTCTCTCATGACCAAAAATGATGTTTTCTCCACGAGAAAACGTCAAAAAAGTCATAATGTGACTGCAGCATGAGTTTTCAGATGATCATGTTGCATTCACCTGTTTTGAAATAAATGTGTCTCCAGACCAAAAGTGATGTTGTCACCACGAGAAAACGTCAAAAACGTCATAATATGACTGCAGCATACGTTTTCACATGATCATGTTGCATTCCTCTGTTTTGAAATAAATGTGTCTCCTGACCAAAAATGATGTTTTCTCCACGAAAAAACGTCAAAAACGTCATAAAATGTGACTGCAGCATACATTTTCACATTATCTGTTGCATTCACCTCTGTTTTGAAATAAATGTGTCTCCTGACCAAAAGTGATGGTTTCCCCACGAGCAGACGTCAAAAACGTCATAATGTGACTGCAGCATACGTTTTCACATGATCATGTTGCATTCACTCTGTTTTGAAATAATGTGTCTCCAGACCAAAAGTAATGTTGTCACACACGAGAAAACGTCAAAAACGTCATAATGTGACTGCAGCATACGTTTTCACATGATCATGTTGCATTCACCTCTGTTTTGAAATAAATGTGTCTCCAGACCAAAAGTGATGTTGTCACGACGAGGAAAACGTCAAAAAAGTCATAATGTGACTGCAGCATGCGTTTTCAGATGATCATGTTGCATTCACCTCTGTTTTGAAATAAATGGTCTCCTGACCAAAAATGATGTTTTTCATGAGGAAAACGTCAAAAAAGTCATAATGTGACTGCAGCATACGTTTTCACATGATCATGTTGCATTCACCTCTGTTTTGAAATAAATGTGTCTCCAGACCAAAAATGATTGTCACCCGAGAAAAAGTCAAAAAAGTCATAATGTGACTGCAGCATACGTTTTCACATGATCATTTGCATTCACCTCTGTTTTGAAATAAATGTGTCTCTCCAGACCAAAAGTGATGTTTCACCACGAGAAAAGTCAAAAAAGTCATAATGTGACTGCAGCATACGTTTTCACATGATCATGTGTTGCATTCACCTCTGTTTTGAAATAAATGTGTCTCCAGACCAAAGTGATGTTGTCCACCACGAGAAAACGTCAAAAAAGTCATAATGTGACTGCAGCATACGTTTTCACATGATCATGTTGCATTCACCTCTGTTTTGAAATAAATGTGTCTCCTGACCAAAAATGATGTTTTATTCACGAGCAGACATCAAAAACGTCATAATGTGACTGCAGCATGAGTTTTCAGATGATCATGTTGCATTCACCTCTGTTTGAAATAAATGTGTCTCCTGACCAGAAACTGATGTTTCTCCACGAGAAAACGTCAAAAACGTCATAATGTGACTGCAGCATACACGTTTCACATTATCATGTTGCATTC
>NC_079521.1:5154851-5301022 GCF_003711565.1 Takifugu flavidus
CTGTCCTCCCCCTTCTCCTCGCTCTCTACCCAGCCAGCCATCAGCAGGAGGGTCCCCCTATATGAGCCTGGTCCTGCTCAAGGTTTCTTCCTGTTAAAGAGGAGTTTTTCCTTGCCACTGTTGCTTGTCTGGGGTTAGGCCCTGGGATTCTGGAAAGTGCCTTGGAACAATTTTGATTGTAAAAGACGCTATATAAATAAAGATTGATTGATTGACAGTCCCAATTAATCACTGCAGAAACATTGGAAAAAGCTCCTTATGAGGAAATCCCTATATAGTAATTTTTTTTCAACTGGTCGCTATTAGGCTAAAACCTCATGGGGAAACAGATTACATTTGTTTGCTTTTGGTCATTATGTGCATCTACTCTACCTATTTAGATAAATCAGGTGTGCTGACCAATAAGGAAATATTCATCATTGAAGACGAAGCATTTGCTTCATGTGGGAAACAAACATCTTAGCCCTATAAATTTGCTACAAAAAAAATAGAAATTTGGTTAATGTCCATGCCACCCTGCTTTCTGACTTCCTGGCCTTGATAATTACGAATATTCGCTGCTCTAAAGCTAAAAATAGCAGGACACTGGACAATGTCTCATTCACAGGCTGAGTCGATGATGTAGTCAATTTTAAACTAAGAGGTATGACAAAGAAGAAGAGTGGAAATATGATTACTGTTCTTTGTGAGAAAAAGGTAAGGTTTAAACACGGCTGGTCCCTTCAGTCACACATTTCTGACTGTTCTGAAATTCCATCAAGCAGCAGAATGTAATACTAAATGACATGATAATGAGGATAACGATGCCAGTGGGTGTCAGCCTCCCTTGCCAGCATTGTTGACTGTTTACCATACACAAATGCGGCAACTTCAAAAGAACAGCTGAAGATGTTGGTTTTTGTTTACAGTGGATTCATCTGATAATAAAGGAAGTAAAATTACCAGAGTGGTCCCTCCTGCTAACATCACTCCGATAACAGCTGATATGTTTACAGATAAGGAAAGATATCATTACTTGTGACCATAAAAAAGATGCACATGAGAAAATAGCACTGCTAAAAGCAAGATACTTTAATAAGGGTACATTTATTTATGCCATTCGTGGGAGGACTCCACTCTATCATCCAGCCATTAGCATCTGGAATAACTACATGCATTCCAGAATCAAGCTTTACCTACCTGTATCACAGAGAGCGGAACTGAACTCTGCTGCTGGATGGAAATGCAACCAAGTGAAAAAGAGCCGCTAGAACATTCAGGAAAAGGAAATATATTCCCAGCGTACAGAGAGCCGACTTCTAATACAGAGTTAGAGTTTATCCTTACATCTACCTCTATATCAAAACAAGACAAGAAAAATGGGTAACGGGTTCACGTTACATAATATTTCCACCAGAACTACAGTCACTACCTTGAACACAGTAGAGGACAGTTTTGACAGGTTTAACACTCATCAGAAAGAGGATAAGAAATATAGACATAATGAACCAACATGGTTATGTAGGCTGCTTCACACCACAGCTAACAATGAGGGTAGCACAACAGCAGCAACTGAATTATTAATGCCGTTTTCAATTACATCCAGGTTCTGCATCTTGCTACATCTTTCACCAAAGCAACCAAATGCACAATAAATGGCATGCTGACGTGTAAACACCCAGAAACCACAATAAAAATGAAAGCACTCACTGTAAATTTACTGAGCAGTGCTTCACAACCTGCAAAAAGCAAACACAATGTGTCAATTAAGGTTGGAGGCAAACAATATCTGTGCTTGCACCATCACACTACAAACATGGTTAAGTTGATTTGGGCAAAAAAAGAAGAATGAAATTGAAAGTGTGACTTTTCACAGCTCAGGTTGCCATAAAGAATTCTTGCAGCAGGGCCTCCTTAACTCTCGTGTGCAGGCCTCAGGGAGATTTGCACAAGACTTTTACCAGCCAGTGTTTTGGGGATTTCGGACAATTTGGCAGATAAACTGTACTGCATGTGTGGACCCCCCAACCTAAATTTGTATGGCACACCAGACTCTGCGGGGATCATGACTTTACCACCACCTCTCCACATACTGACCATTCCTCTGAAGTTGCCCCAGAGGGTGGAGTCTGCCTGTTTGTTTTGAGCGCTGTGCAGAATGAGTGCCACAATGTGGGTGGGGGTCTACAATCAATTTTTATTTATATAGCGTCTTTTACAATCAAAATTGTTTCTAGACACTTTACGGAATCCCAGGGCCTAACCCCAAACAAGCAACAGTGGCAAGGAAAAACTCCTTTAACAGGAAGAAACCTTGAGCAGGAACCAGGTTCATGTAGGGGGACCCTCCTGCTGATGGCCGGCTGGGTAGAGACAGAGGAGAAGGGGGGGGCAGGTAGAAGATAGAATAGGTAGGGGGAGAGGAGAGGATAGGATAGCCATAGATCATAGATCATAGAGAATACATACAGAAATACATTTTATTAAGTAAATTATGCTGCCGGTGGAGTCAAGTTGAGTGGGTCGTGGGGTCGGAGGTCAGTATGCAGCTCTGAAGGCGGCGATACCTGTAGATGAATACAGAAGGAAAGAAGGGGGGGGGGGGGGGGGGTTGGAGGCAGAAAACTACACAAGAAATAGCATCACAACATGCATGTACTTTTGCGAGAAGCAGTTAAGGCTTAGATGGGTAAAATCAGGGGATGCTTTCAGGTTTCTGCAGTTTTCACAACAGCAAAAAGGACAATTAGTCCTGCTGATCCGGTATGGGAGGGTATCAACAATTTTTTTTTTGAATCATGTAAAAACAACCCAAATTCAAGCCCAGGCGAACAATTAATCATAATCCAAAATTTATCAGCCCAGGTTTTTAAAAAGCTACATTTCCAGTCTGTTTGATAGAAATGTGTGAAGACGGATGCATGTGAATACAGTTCAGGTGAGGGGGCTGCTTCGAACAGAACTTCCTTATTTAATTATTTGGACTGATTAAAAGGCTATTTTTAATGTAATCAGCACAGATTCAACTAAATGAGCAATTTTACTGTGTGTTCCGCCCTGGGCATGTTTTTTTTTTTAATGAAATGACTTGCAGCTGCTCTCTGGGGTGAACAAAACCATCCAGTTCACACAGAAATCCACGAAAGTGTCACTAACCTCGATTTAAATGTCACCATTGTCAGGATGATACCAGACAATCTTCGCTTGCAATACACCGCCCATCCATTTAAATAACATTCAAGACCAATCTATCTCACAAAGCAGTCCATTGGATCCTCTTTAAATGGATCAAAAACTTTGTGATGGTGTTTAAAAGCTCAGAAACCTACCACAGAATGGCTGTTTCCGAAACCACCCCCTATACCCTACATAGTGCACTCAACAGTGTGGACGCCATGTCCGAATTGTTAGTGAGCATCGCTGTACCCTATGTAGTGCACTCAATGTATCACACAATGAACTGCAAAAAGTAGTGTACAAGCGAGCACCCTAACTCGGAAAATGTATGGGATTTTAACGTAATTTCTACTGTGAGGTTTGATATATGAGATTTTTGTAAATAATATTTTTTTCAGTAGGGGTCCAATATGATCATCTTAAAATATTATAACATAAATGTGTAAAAACAATCTTCACTGATCCCCCCCCCCCCCCCCCCCCCGCCCCTCACTTAATTGTTCTTCGGAATTGTCTGTTCCTCACCAGGCGACAGAATCTCAGTAAAAGAATATTTACAAAGATGAAAAGTAGCCCTGGATCCATTTTTTGATGAAAAATTGCTTTATTAAATGTTTTCACTACAGCGGAATATGACTTGAGAATGTGCCATCACGTCTTGACTTGAAAATGTCAAGGGACACTAATTATTTTAGGTAATAAGTAATTATTATTGTATTATTGACATTAATATTTCATTTTATTATAGGGTAATATATTGCATTTTCATAAAATGACAGCTGAACGTATTTCTGATGGGTTAAAATAATTAAATGGACCTGGCCACTTTTCCCGGCGACCGGTTCGTAATTATTATGCGACACCATGACGTCACTTTACGTGCGCGTAAATGACGCCGTTGCCCGAATACTGGGCCAGATTCACGAAGCGTTCTTACGAACAAATTTGTTCTTAAGTCCCACTTACGAACAGTTTACGAAGATTGTGGCATTCACCAATTTCTTCTTATCCTGGATTTATTCGTAGGTAAGAACAAATCCTACGAACACTCAGGAGTACTCTTGCGCACATTTCAGTGCCGACATGTTGGCATGGTTGTGTTTTCTTCTCTTGTGCAGTTCAATAAAATTCAATATTACAATGATAATTCTGTCATATTTATTTATTTGTTTATTTCCTATTTTTGGTGATTTACGGAGAATTTTAAAATTACGGTAATGTGCCAATGACTTAACATTAATCAACCAAATTGGAAACCATGCCAAAACTGTCTTTTTATTTGATTTTATCTTGATTTATTTTATTAGGGGATCGAGGATATGCCCTGGCTCCCTGGTTGTTGACACCACTGACCAACCCTCAGACTCCACAGGAGTTTATATTCAATCAGATGCCTGCGCGCAGTCGCTTTTTACATTCTTATTTTTTTACATTCTCGTTGATTTCTTTAAGCGTGTTGGCTATAGTCATCAGGGTTGAGGCAATTTTATCAAGCGTGTTAGCCATCCTTTCTTGATTGTTCAACACGGCGTCAGAAATCAGGCGTGGAGAGGCAAGCTTTGGGCATTTCGCTTTGGGCATTTGGCTGCTTTTTGCTCTGTCTACAGGGTCCTGCTGCAGTTCCTTTTATGGGCATTAGTGGGCGGTGACTTATGCTAATCGTATGTTAATTAGACTCACCTGGCACGCGCTTTCAACTTACGAACAGATGGCATTCATCAATCTAAGAACACAGCTGCGAACAATTCTGGGGCTTACGAACGCGTTGATGAATCCGACGTAGGGTTTTCTTAAAAAACTTCTTAAACACAACTTAAGAAAGAATCTAAGAAGATTCTTAAGAACATATTGGTGAATCTGGCCCACTAACTTTAAATTGCGCTACGTCGTTCACTCAATCCATGTCCCTCATGTAGTGAGTAGTGAATAGGGAACGAGTGTGTGGTTTCGGAAACAGCCAATATCTCGACTGACCTGGAACTTTAACTCCTCCAAATTGAAATCCGCATAAAATGCTGAATTTCGTGGTGTTTTTAAGCGCCGAACAGTGGGCCTCATTCACCAATATGTTCTTAAGAATCTTCTTAGATTCTTTCTTAAGTTGTTCTTAAGAAGTTTCTTAAGAAAACCTTACGTCAGATTCATCAACGCGTTCGTAAGCCTCAGAATTGTTCGCAGCTGTGTTCTTAGATTGATGAACGCCATCTGTTCGTAAATTGAGAGCGCGTGCCAGGTGAGTCTAATTAACATACGATTAGTATAGGTCACCGCCCACTAATGCTCATAAAAGGAACTGCAGCAGGACCCTGTAGACAGAGCAAAAAGCAGCAAAATGCCCAAAGCTTGCCTCTCTACGCTTGATTTCTGAAACCGTGTTGAACAATCAAGAAAGGATGGCTAACACGCTTGATAAAATTGCCTCAACCCTGATGACTATAGCCAACACGCTTAAAGAAATCAACGAGAATGTTAAAAAAAAAAAAAAAAAAATGTAAAAAAATAAATAAACGTGTAAAAGCTGTGCTCTGAAACCGGTCTCTTATTTTTTTTCTTTTTGAAGTGAATCAAGACTGTTAGACTGAAATTGTGACAATAATGCATTTTATTCACAAACGGGCAATTAATCACGCTCGAACGTGAACCGCGTGCCTGCAGTCTGGCCCCATCATTGCCTCAGGACGCACATCCTCACGGGGTTGTGGCTCTGTGTCCAAACACATCCAGCGCCCCTTTAACATGCCGATGGTGCGTTCAATGGTGGAGCGACTGCGCGCATGCATCTGATTGAATAAAATTTCCTGTGGAGTCTGAGGGTTGGTCAGTGGTGTCAACAACCAGGGAGCCAGGGCATATCCTCGATCCCCTAATAAATCAAGATAAAATCAAATAAAAAGACAGTTTTGGCATGGTTTCCAATTTGGTTGATTAATGTTAAGTCATTGGCACATTTACGTAATTTTAAAATTCTCCGTAAATCACCAAAAATAGGAAATAAATAAATGACAGAATTATCATTGTAATATTAAATTTTATTGAACTGCACAAGAGAAGAAAACACAACCATGCCAACATGTCGGCACTGAAATGTGCGTAAGAGTACTCCTGAGTGTTCGTAGGATTTGTTCTTACCTACGCATAAATCCAGGATAAGAAGAAATTGGTGAATGCCACAATCTTCGTAAAATGTCCGTAAGTGGGACTTAAGAACAAATTTGTTCGTAAGAACGGTTCGTGAATGAGGCCCAGTGTCCGCGAGGCGCAACCCCTTCTGAGGTTGAGCCACCCGCACCCACTCCCCCACCACGACCGAATGGGCGGGACACTCGGCACGTGGAAAACTTGGCTCCTCCCACAGGACATGCGGCCTGACATCAAATGGTCCCCCGACTGAAATAACACTGTAGCCTCGCCTCATAACCTCCATAATCATCATTGTCAGTCTATGAAAACAATTCTAATGTCATGTAAAAGTCACCCATATTTGCAGTTTAATGTCTGACTTTAGCAAAACTAAAATTTGCTGTGCAATTTCAACAAATTATTAATTTCAGCATTTCAGCTAAACCAAGAACAGTGTTGCCGTCATCAGTTCAGTTTTTCCCCTATCAGGAAAAGCTGCAGAAAGCAGATGATGAATGACAACTGAGAACATGAAGAATTAACAGGGGATTATGAACAGATACACAGTCACCATTCATGTAATCACTTTTTCCCCCTCAAGAAAGTGTGGACCAGTTTTCGAAGCAGTGCAATTGCCCCTTGCTCTTCTAAATCATGATTGGTTTTCTTGAACAAACATGTGACAACATATAAAGAGGATTATATATCGACAGAGTAGACAAGTTAGTCTTCAGCTGCTTATTCTCAGTGACAGCCTATGTGATGGTATAGCGTCACTTGAAAAAAAAAAATAAAACCCTCTTAATACAAAAATCAAGCTTTTAATAGCACGAAGGGGCACAATCACTCAGCAGTATAAGTTCAAAAACATTTTTTTTTTATTTACACAAGTGATTTAAGAGGATGGTTGAACCAGTAATTGATTCAGTGTTCTCCAAAGAGAATGACATTAAAGTCAACAAGTCCACATTTTATACCAAAAAAAAATAAAAAAATAAAATAAAATGAAATGACTGTTCCTTAGATGTTGGGGCAGACTGAAGATGCTGTTGTGAATTTTCTTCTGGTGGTAGCCGAGATGTGTTGATGAAGGAATCTTTGCAGACACCGACTTGGTTATCATAGATGTTTATTGGAGAGAACAGTCAGGTATCAATCGGACACTGCAGTTTGCCCGAGGGAGGTTTCACGGTCCCGTTGAAGAACTCCGAGGTGTTTACATCGATAGCTCCTTCTTATACAGTCAAGTATACACATTCTTTTCTGATGACCTCATGATACACGGCATAGCAAACCCAATGGTATAGCGTTCAGTTAGTACCAAAAATGGGAGTAGTAGAAAGGCTTCATGCTACACATCCTCATATGGAGAAGAACCAGGAGCCCACGGGCTCCAGCGTCATCTCTTAGCCATAACAAGCCTATTGCGATCTTACAGAAAGGCAGAAGACACACGACACATATGGAGCATATCCTAATATGGCACTAGGCTGGCTGCTAAACACATTGCGGCCTTACAGAAGTAAAGGTCTGCAGAGAATGGATACACAGGCTTCAGATACTATAATGCTGCTTCTGCATAAGAGATTTAAGTATTCTCCTAATAAGGCGCCACAGATGAGCTGTTTTTTTTTTGTTTTTTTTTGCGTAAATCATGTGTTTTGCAACAGCAGCATGAGCTCTTTCACAAGAGATGAGCTCATGAACATTAGGACCATAACTGCCACAGATCTATACCCCGATTTAATCACCTCCAGAGGTTTCAATAGATATTTTGGTCGAAGATGGAAGGAAAGCCCTGAAAATATTGAGGGAACATTACTCCAGAAAAAGCAAACCAAGGATTATCCATCTATATACTAGCAACAAAAAGGATGAAGATGGCAAAGTAATGTGCTACTGGTGTGGAATAAAAGGCCATAAGGCAAGGAAGTGCACTAGAAAAGTGTGGTGTGGCTACTGTAAGAGTAACAGACACCAACAATCCTTGTGCAAGAAAAGGGGACAAGACGGTGCCAGGAAGGTCGTAGAGGAAGACAATGAAGACTATTTAAGGCTCAAGACAAAAGGATGAAAGACCACCAGCCTGTGTGAAGATTCAGGGCATCATGGTGGTTGGGGGTGCGAAATCCCACATCGTGAATGACATTAGGAAGTTTGAGAGCTTCGATGACAGTTTCCAATCTGACTCACACTCAGTGGAGTTAGCCAACAGAAGGGCAGAGGAATAGCACAAAGAGGAACGGCGACAATCTGCCTACTTAACAGCACAGGGCGCATCTAAGAGAGGCTTTATACATACCCGCATTACATCTTTTCTGTGGCAAGGGCCACAAATGGAGGAGCGGTAATCACCTTCCAAAAGGGGGACAGCTGAATGGTCACCAGGAATGTAACAGATTTGCCATCCACGAGAGTGGTAACTTGTATTACTTGTCAACAAAAGACGACAATGTATGTCATGATGCTCAAACCTGGCATGAAATACTAGGTCATTGTAATTACGATGATATACAAAAGTTACAAGGTGTTGTGAAAGGGATGGAGATGAAGGGAAGTGTAGTCAGACAGACACAATTATGTGAAGTGCGCAAAGGGAAAATTCACCAACAAGAAACAAAGAACCTAGTACAAGAGCTAAGAAACCCTCAGTTTACACTGATCTAGCAGGTCCCAAGCAAACAACTACCAATCTTTTACAGATTATTCAAGTACCATGAAGGTACATTTTCTAAAATCTAAAAGTAATGCAGTGCAAGCAACGGAGCGTTTCTTGGCAGATGTAGCTCCATATGGCAAAGTCCGGTGCATTTGATCTGATAAGGGCACAGAATACACAAGTAAAGACTTCCAGACACGATTAATAGAATCAGACATGAAATGTCTGCACCCTACTCACCCCATCAAAATGGTACAGCAGAAAGAGGCTGGCGCACCCTCTAGGAAATGGGCAGGTGCCTACTGTTAGAAAGTAACTTACCAAATACACTTTCACCATTTCACAGTGGGTTTTCAGCTTTGTTTATGTTAAAATCTCTTTTACTCAACATCAGCAGTTCACATTTTAAAAGTGCAGTCACACAGAGGCTGATATTCTCAGAATGACGATGTCAACATGCTTTTAACCAAGTTTTCTGATTCGACTCTCCTGCAGGAAAAATACACTTAAGTCAAAGGCATCACTTTTTCCACTTAAAAAAACAAAACAAAACAACCATCTATGGGAACATATTGTTTAGCCATCAGCCAGAGTATGCCCATTTGTTATTTCAATGTGTGCCACGTCTAAAAACTCCACAGTTCCTAAACAAAGATGCTTGTATCGGTTTCAAAAGCATTTCCAGACAGACACACATCCAGATGGTAATGAAACGTTAGAAACCTTTAAAATGTGGTTTGTCTTACTCTAAAATTTCAGTGGACCTAATATTCAACGGCGTTCAAATGGGCAGAGCAGTCGGACTCAAACGCTGCACGCTTGGGAAGAAGATCCGGGTGCGCCGGCGGAGCGAACCGAGCAGGAGACGACTGGCTGGCCACGAGCAAACAGAACCCGGAGGAGATCTTCACCAACTCGGGATCAGAGACAGAATGCTGAGGTCTTTTACCAGGACAGAGGCGAGGCAGGATGGTCAAAGACAGGCAGGGTACCGGGTGCTCAGTCCGTAGAAGAACGCTGGAATGACTCGCATGAATGTAGAGAACAATCTGACAGAGAGGGAATGGGGGGGGCAGGAGCTTAAATGCCGGGTTGATTGCAGATGCAGAACAGGTGAGTGAAATGACTCCCAGAAGACAGACTGTGACAATGTCTCTGTTTATTATTATTTTGTCCTGAGAATGTGCAGCAGGTCAGGACAGAGCAGATCTAAGCCGCAAATGATGCTACCCTCACTTTATCACCATTTAAAAGATGCTTGTAGTTTTTTTTTCCAAACACACATCCAGATGGTGATGAAACTTTAGAAACCTTTGAAATGTGGTTTGTGTCACTAAAATTTCAATGAGACTAATATTGAACACATCTGGAGGTATGATCAGACCTGGAATCATGGTTTGGTCTCAATTGTTGTGATAAAAAGTGTAACCATTTGCTGGCATATTTCAGTCTGGATAGTTGACAAAACCAGCAGTGTCCCAAAAGATTCTCAAGCACAGCTACAAAAACAAATAAAAAAACTGCCCTGGTCACTGCAGACAATCCTGAGATCTACTTAATCAACATAGATGTTCTGAATTCTGAAGAGTTTATGGAAACGTGATACCTGTAAAATAAAATAAAAACACTGAGAGGGCATCAAAGACCGTCATTATGACGTCAATAGAAGACAAAATTCAAAAACTAGAGCTTATAAAACCCTCTCTGATGGTGAGTTCTATGTGGTTGCAATTAGCACAAACTTACATGTTTTGGAACACAGGTGTGGATGAACAGCATTGGCGAAAGAGGAAATGTGATCAGAGCTGGCAACTCCTGTCAATACTAAAGATGAGAGAGGCCCTGTTTTACCTGCATCCATCCTTCCCTGCACAATTACACTGCTCTCACATGATATCACAACAGAAGAGAGACTGCCTTTAGAGTTCCAATAGAAGACCTACGGACAGAGCACAGCCAACTTCCAGAACAAGACCCAGTAGTCATCACCTTAGCAGACATCCAAACAAGAGTGTCCAAAATGAAGAGCTGGACAGCACCAGGGCCCGATAAGATTCACGCCTACTGGCTTAAGAAGTTGACTGCACTCCATGAATGCCTGGCAGCACAGACGAACCAGCTGATAACATCAGGGAACCACCCAGAGTGGCTAACCCAGGGCCGGACAGTCCTCATCATGAAAGACCCCCAGAAGGGCACAATACCATCCAACTACTGGCCCATAACTTGCCTCAGCACCACATGGAAGCGTGGCATTGACTCCCTAATTCACCTCACTAGGATCTACAGCAAAGACATCGGGTGTCATTCGGATTAGATAAATGTGGTTGGATGATATCTAGAAATGGAAAGGTGATTGCAACTGATGGGGTTGAACTACCTGAAGGAAACATCACAGATGTGCAGGACAGTTATATATACCTGGGGATCCCACAGGCAAGTGGTAACCATGAGGAGGTAGCTAGGAGGTCAGCCACAGCCAAATACCTACAGAGGTTAAGGCAGGTCCTGAAAAGTCAGATGAATTGTAAGAATAAGATCCAGGCCATAAACACCTACACCCTGCCAGTAATCAGATATATCAGCTATTGTATCTGGAAGAGATACAAGCCACTGACATCAAGATAAGGAAGCTCCTCACCATGCATGGAGAGTTTCACCCAAGTCCAGCGTCCTGAGGCTGTACACGAAGCGAAAGGAAGGGGGCCGAGCACTAGTAAGTGTCGGAACTACTGTCAAGGAGGAAAAAACAAGCCTCCAAGAAAACATCAAGATGATGGCCCCCACTGACCCCCTGCTGAGTGAATGCCTCAGGCAACAAAAGCCCAGCAAGGAGGAGGAACCTGGAGGAGGGGCTATCATGAAAGGCTATGTACCATGGTATGGTATGTACCACCAATAAATTGAGGAAGTGGCTGATATCAAGAAAACATACCAGTGGATGGAAAAGGCTGGGCTGAAAGACAGCACAGAGGCACTACTCATGGTTGCACAAGAACAGGCCCTGAACACCAGAGCAACAGAGGCCACAGTCTACCATACCAGACAAGACCCCAGGTGTAGGCTGTGTGAAGACGCCCCTGAGACAGTCCAGCATGTCACGGCAGGGTCCAAGATGTTGGCAAGTAAGGCATACATGGAGCAGCACAACCAGGTGGCTGGCATAGTCTACAGGAACATCTGCACCTGGAGGTACCAGGGTCCAATTGGGAGACAAAAGTGCTGGTGAACAAGAAGGCCAAGTTCCTGTGGGACTTCCAGATCCAGACTGACAAAATGGTGGTGGCCAATCAGCCTGACATAGTGGTGGTAGATAACCACCAGAAGGCAGTGGTGGTGATAGATGTAGCAATCTCAAGTGATAGCAACATCAGAAAGCAAGAACACGAGAAGCTGGAGAAATACCAAGGGCTGAAATAGGAGATAGAGACAATGTGGGGTGTGAAGGCAACAATGGTCCCAGTAGTGATTGTGACACTAGGGGCAAGCTGAGTAGATGGCTCCAACATATACCAGGAACCACATCAGAGATCTCCAGAAGAGCGCAGTATTAGGAACAGATCCTGCGCAGAACCCCCAGACTCCCAGGCCTCTGGTAGAGGACCCAAGTCTGAAGGAGGCACTGCCCTGGAAGGTAAGGAAGAGATTATATATATATGGTGAAACCACCCCCAAGCAAACCTGGCATCCTGGCTCCCTCTTGCCGTAGCATATTTGTACCATGGATGAGGTACAATGCTCTACCTTATCAATCTCTAGATGTGATAGCAACTTCTTATTACGGATATTCGAACACTGAGCTAACAGCAGCTTCTTAGTCAGTGAGGATGTGGTGTATCACTACCAGTATCAGGAGATATAAATATACAGTATATAAGCTAACCAGGCCATCCCTACAACTGGACCATCACCAGATGTGCTGACTGTGGGAACCTACAGGTTCTCCAACGAGCCGTTAAACTCCTTCAGCCCTATATATTTTTCTGAGGCATCATCGCTAATTCAGAAATCCAAGACCACCACGTGTCTTTTAGATCACATCCCAACACACCTGTTGAAGGATGTTTTACCATTAATAGGCAGTCCTATCCTGGACCAGATCAATGGTTCTTTAGTGACAGGATATGTACCCCGGTCCAACAAGGTGGCAGTGATTAAGCCGTTGCTTAAAAAAAAAATTGCTAGATCCTGATGTATTAGCAAATTATAGGCCAATATCCAACCTTCCTTTTATCTCTAAAGTTCTTGAGAAGGTGGTGGTGACTCAGTTACTGGAGCACCTGCAGAGGAACAGCCTGTTTGAGATGTTTCAGTCAGGCTTTAGAGTTCATCACAGCACAGAAACAGCACTTCTTAAAGTTACTAATGATCTTCTCATAGCTTCAGATCATGGACTAGTCTCTATGCTGGTTCTGCTGTAACTCAGTGCTGCTTTTGATACCGTTGATCACAGCATCCTGTTACAGAGACTGGAACATGTGATTGGGATTAAAGGGACAGCACTAGACTGGTTTAGATCATATTTATCTGATAGATACCAGTTTGCTCATGTCCATGGTGTTCCCTCCTCATACAGTAGGGTTAGCCATGGAATTCCTCAAGGTTCTGTACTTGGACCAATCCTCTTCACCTTGTACATGCTTCCCTTAGGGAACATTATTCGGCAGCATGGGATAAATTTTCATTGTTATGCTGATGACACTCAGCTTTATTTATCCATGAAACCAGAGGAGACAGAGAAGTTAGTGAAGCTCCAGACCTGTCTTAAAGACATAAAGTCGTGGATGTCTTCAAATTTCCTCCTCCTTAACCCAGGAAAAACTGAGGTCATGGTGTTTGGTCCTGAACCTCTCAGGGATAGATTAGATCACATGATCACTCTAGATGGTATCTCATTAACATCTAGTCTCTCTGTGAGGAATCTAGGAGTAACTTTTGATCAAAATCTCTCCTTCAACTCACACATTAAATTAGTCTCTACAAGTGCCTTTTTTCACCTGAGGAACATCACAAAGATTAGGAAGCTACTGACGCAGCATGATGCTGAAAAGTTAATTCATGCCTTTGTTACTTCCAGGCTGGACTATTGTAATTCTTTATTATCAGGGTGTCCAAACAACTCTTTAAGAAGCCTCCAGTTGATCCAAAATGCTGCAGACAGGTATTGACAAAATAGATCACATAACTCCTGTAATGGTGTCTCTTCATTGGCTGCCCGTTAAATTTAGAATAATTTTTAAAACCCTTCTTTTGACCTACAAGGTCCTCAGAGGCCTAGCTCCATCCTACCTGGAGGAGCTAGTGATAACTTACCAGCCCAATAGACCGCTCCGCTCTCAGAATGCTGGTCTACTTGTGGTTCCCAGAGTTTCTAGGAGTAGAATGGGGGGCTGAGCATTTAGCTACCAGGCCCTCCTGCTATGGAACCAGCTCCCTGTCCAGGTACGGGAGGCTGACTCCATCGCTACTTTTAAGATCAGACTTAAAACCTACCTCTTAGAAAAAGCTTATTGTTACTAATTCTGTAGTTCCAGTTACTATTATAGACAGACAAATTATCATACTCTAATCATTAGGTTAACATCTTAGCTATGCTGCTATAGGTCAAGGCTGCCAGGGTCCAGAAACATGATCACCTGACAGGCCTCTGTCACCCCACTGGATCATGGTCTCCTCTTCCCTCCTCTCCTCTCCTCTCCTTCTCCTCACCAAGTAGACTAGTAATGCTATTTCCTGTGTAGTTTTTCTGCTCCCCCCCCTTCTGTATCCATTTACAGGTAGCGCCACCTTCAGAGCTGTATACTGACCTCCGACCCCGCTGACCCACTCAACCAGCAGCTTATTTAATTCAATTTAATTCAATATAATGTATTTTTGTATGTATTTCTATGCTCTATGCCCCTCTTTTCCTCTCCTCTACCTCCCCTGCCCTTCCCTCTACCTCTCCTCTCCTCTACCCCTCCCCTCTCCTCTCCTCTCTCCTCTCCTCTCCTCTCCTCTCCTCTCCTCTCCTACCTATTCTATCCTCTACCTGTCCTCCCCCTTCTCCTCTCTCTTTACCCAGCCGGCCATCAGCAGGAGGGTCCCCCTACATGAGCCTGGTCCTGCTCAAGGTTTCTTCCTGTTAAAGAGGAGTTTTTCCTTGCCACTGTTGCTTGTCTGGGGTTAGGCCCTGGGATTCTGGAAAGCGCCTTGAAACAATTTTGATTGTAAAAGACGCTATATAAATAAAGATTGATTTGATTTGATTTGATATGTGTGTGTGTGTGTGACTGTGTGTGTGTGTGTGTGCGTGTGTGTGTGTGTGTGTGCGTGCGTGCGTGCGTGCATGAGTGCTTGTGTGTCTGTGTGTGCATTTAATCAATATTAATCCTGGTGAAATAATTTCTAGATGCTGTTTATTTATTTTCTCTGTTTACTCAGTCTCACACTGATCATCACACAGTTTGTTGCAGATGGACAATGAGAAACGTCTCTGCTGCGCTTCTTTCCTCCTCAGGACACAGCTAATGGCTCCCTGGTCAGTTCCAAAAGCTCTGATAGACCCCATTAGGAAGACTACAGAGGAGTAATCCCCAATGCTTTCTGCAGGCTTTGACACAAAACTTCAGAAGTGGAAAAGAAAAATAACATTTTTTAGCCTATAGCAGCAGCAGTAACAGTGTAAAGAGTAAAAGAGCGAAAGAAAAAGAAACAGAGAGAAGGATGTTAGCTGGAAAACAATGATAGCTAAGGGTTATTCTGCACCTTTGTATTAGACAGGCAGAAAATTAGGTGGGAGGGGAGCAAAAAGCAGAAACATGGAGATAAGGAGGATTTTACTCCTCATATCTCTCCATTCATTGTCAGGTTACATCTATCTTCAGCCCAGCAAGATTCAATTTAAAAGCCTAATCCTAACCCTACCCCTGAACTTGTTGGACAAGCACTTGTTGGTCATGACAGTGTCATGATATACTTACCTCTGGATCACAACATGGAAAACCCAGCTCAAAACATCAATCAATCAATCAACTTTATTTATAGAACATTTTCATACAAAAAATATAGCACAAAGTGCTTCATATCAAAGCAAAAGTAAAATCAGACAGACAGAGAGACAGACACACAAACACACCCACACCCCTTTACACTTACTTAGAATCAAATAAACTCTTGTTCTCAATTGTGAGGAAACAGCAGAGACTACAATGAAGAGGTATTTTCTATTTAATTTGAATCCTCAACAGCTGCAATGATGTGGACACCTTGATTTAACGTAGCACATAGCTGCTAACCTTGACTGATTTAGGCAACACATTCAGCTGTAATGTGGGTTCAGACATTTTGGAACATCTGAGGGGAAATTCAATGGAGAAACAAACCAAAAGACAGACATGATTGATTATAGTTACTTATTTATGAATTTTCTGGAACTTGTATTATACCAGCAATCCCAAGTGCTGCTGCCAGCATCTTGATATTTCCTTCGCAAGTTAATGTAAGTAAAATTTGTGGCAAATTTAGCCTGTAATAATATTGTGGCCTAAATAACTTCATTTTATGTTTATTTTGCACCAGAGAATTTCAGATAAATGACTGAAGCGATGCTGTAGCGTTCTTTTCTGCAACACTTTATGTTTTTCAAACCAGTTTGACCTTTTATCTACGGAGTGTTGTATATGACGTGAACCTAATCATCCTGGTGAAATACAGAAGATATCAAACACTATATTATCCAGGTGACATCTTTAGGCTGACACATTGCTTAGCTCAGCATTCATAGCATGATTTCATCTCCTAAAGGGATTACAAGGGAACAGGATTCTGTGTTGGTCAGTCCCCGCGGAGCTGCGTATATTACCAGTGACATTAACAATGGTTCTGGAAGCGACTCATTAAGTAGCAAGGGCATGATCTTTGTGAAGGAAAATTACTACTTCTCTCTACATTCTAAGTTGTACTGTAGAGTTGACCTTTACTCTTATTTAGTGTCCTGAAGGAGCTTCTGAGCTCTCAGTAGCCATATCTTGTTTTCCAACAACACCTTTGTATGGGATATCACGCCCTTGCATGGTCTGTTGCAGACACCTCTATTCACGCCTTTTAAGGCAAATAACCCTTGGTGACGTATGTGAGGACCGCCCGCGCATATAAATTAGCATTGTCACGGTCATTATTCAGTTTGATATCCACTTTTCACCGAGCCTGGCTGCACGGTGGGGCAACCTAGTGTACCTTGTTCCTCTCCTATAACACATTTGTATGGGACAGCTACCAAACAGGAATCAAAACAATAACACACTAGTGTATCGCTGACCCATCAGAGAAGACAGAGTGAGCCACCGAAGGGGCTGTCACTTCCAAACAATAAAACCGTACAAAAGTCTGCAGTGATGACCAACTGGCCGCAGAAAAGATGCCACCTTGGGTGCGGTCCATATCAAATCAAATCAAATCAAATCAATCTTTATTTATATAGCGTCTTATACAATCAAAATTGTTTCAAGGTGCTTTCCAGAATCCCAGGGCCTGACCCCAGACAAGCAACAGTGGCAAGGAAAAACTCCCCTTTAACAGGAAGAAACCTTGAGCAGGACCAGGCTCATGTAGGGGGACCCTCCTGCTGATGGCCGGCTGGGTAAAGAGAGAGGAGAAGGGGGAGGACAGGTAGAGGATAGGATAGGTAGGACAGGAGAGGAGAGGGGTAGAGGAGAGGAGAAGTAGAGTGAAGAGGAGGGGAAAGAGGAGAGGAAAGGAGAGGAAAGGAGAGGAAAGGAGAGGAGAGGAAAGGAGAAGGAGGGGGAGAGGAGAGGAGAGGAGAGGAGAGGAGAGGGAGAGGAGAGGAGAGGAGAGGCACAGAGCACAGAAACACACTCAAAAAATATGATATACAATCACTTCAGCGGGGCCGGAGGTCATCATGCAGCTCCGAAGGCGGCAATACCTGTAAGTGAATGGGGGGGGGGGCAGAAAAACTACACAGGATTCAGCATCACTAGTCTGCTTGATGAGGAGGAGGAAAGGAGAGGAAAGGAGAGGAGAGGAAACCATGACCCAGTGGGGTGACAGAGACCTGTCAGGTGATCATGTTTCCGGACCCCGGCAGCCTTGGCCTATAACAGCATAGCTAAGATGTGACCTAACATATACTGTATGTACGTAATGTATGCACAGGGCATAAGGAGTGCAACCTCCTCTGCTTCTCAGAAGCAAATGGAGGAGGAGAGAAATGCAAAGGTTCAAAAGCCATAGAATTATTATTTGGACGCAGTTTAACCTTAAAACCATCCGGAGTGAACTGGGTACATGAGGGATGAACAGACAAAGCATGACGCTCACCCACTCACTTTGCCGAAGTCAGAGCAAGAAGTGCAGTCTTAAGAGAAAGAAATTTCATATCAACAGACTCAGTAGGCTCAAAGGGAAAACCACAAATCCCTTGAGGGAACACTGGGCTTAATTACAGGTCTTAACCTACGGACTCCCTTTAAGAATTGCATGGTCAGAGGGTGAGCACCTGGCGTGACCCCATTAAACCCGACATGACAGGCAGAAATTGCTGCCAAATAGACCTTAATTGTAGAAAGGAGGTCCATGCAGAGAGGAAGCTGGCAGGGTCTGGATGCCAGCAAACTGATTATCTCCACATACCACGATTTTGCCAGCCAGCAGGGGGCCACCAGGATCAGGGAGAGCCCCTGCTGGTGTACTCCGTCTAGCCACAGCAAAATCATTTCCACTGGGGGAAATGCATACAGTGGGAGGGCCTATATGTGCACGAACACATCTATCCCAGTGGTCTGTCATGGAAAAGAACAGGAGGCAGTAGGTGTTTGTCTTAGAGGCAAACAGATCCACTTCTGCTCTGCCAAAACGACTCCATATCTGTGCCACCACAGATGGGTGGAGCCTCCATTCTCTCACTAGAGGACTGCCTCTGGAGAGAAGGTTTGGTCCCAGGTTCAAGTGACCCAGAATATGTGTAGTTCTGAGAGACAGGAACTGAGTGTTGCACTACAGCAACAGAGAGTGAGGCAGGTTCAAGAGGGGAAGAGAACGAGTCCCTTCCTGCCTGTTTATATAAGAAACCACTGCCAAAATTGGTTGCCAACAGTTCCAAATAGTTGATGTGGAGTGTGCATTGCACTGCAGTCTACAACCCCCAACCCCACTGCTGCTCCATCGCACAGAGAACCCCCACCCTGTCAGGGATGCATCTGTGGACACCACTTTGCGAAAAGACTCCCTCCCGATAGGAGATCCTAGGCGTAACATCCCAGGTTCCCTCCACGGGAAGAGAGTTATCATGCAAGACGTCGTTATCGGCAGTTTCATTTGGAGGTGACATGGTACACAAAGCCGGTGAGATAGCGTCAAGCGTTTAAATACTCACATCTTTAACAGCCCAAATGGTACCACTCCAATCATTGACGCCATCATGCCTGTCTGCTGGAAAACCGTTCGGAAACGCAGTCTGTGTCCCAACTGAAATTGAGAGAGACAGCAGTGAAACGCCGCCACCCTGTGCTCTGACAGACGTGCCCGTACTGACATGGAACATATTTCAAACCCGAAGAAGGAAAACTGTTGACTGGGGATCATTGAACTTTTTTGAAGATTTACTGAAATCCCCAATGCTCGGATGTGCGTCAGTGTTTTTGACAGCTGCGAAGCTGCCTGCCCTTTGGAGCTTGCAACTAAAGCCCAATCGTCCAGATAGGCTAATATGCGGACACCCGTTTGCCAAAGCGGAGCCAACGCCGCCTCAATACATTTGGTTAAGATGCAGTGAGCAAGCAACAAACCAAACAGCAGAACCAAGTATTCGTAGGCTGTGCCTTCGAACGCGAACCTGAGAAACTGCTGTGGTTTGGGTGTATCGCTACGTGAAAGTACACGTCTGTGAAATTGATCATTGTGAACAAATCTCCTGGGATTATAGCACTCAGCATCTCTCTGAGTGTTAACATCTTGAATCTGTACGTTCGCAGAAATCTGTTTAGCACTCAAAGATCGAGATTAGGACGGAGTCCTCCCCCTTTCTTCGGAACAACAAAACAACGGATGTACCAACTTCTGTTCTTGTCCGAAAAGGGAACAACTCTTATCGCTTTTTTGTTCAGCAAGTTGTTTATTTCTTCCCTTACTGTTGCTGCCTCGTTCCCCACAACTGTGGAAACCAGGGTTCTGGAACCTGAACTGTAAATGGTAGCCTGTGGCAACGGTCCTCTCTATGCAGGGTGAGAATGCGCATGCGTGTCACTGAGGGAAGTGAATGGCCAGCCGACTGACCTGCAGTACTGTGGGCGAGGAACTCTCGTCCCCTGGTGTGCTGGCAGGAAGCAGCATTACTAGTCCACCCTGGTGTTCGTGATTCATATTTTTGCAGGAAAATAATTGGACCCTTATTGAACTTAATTGCACATTTGGAACAGTCACACAGTGAACCATGGTTACCTTTATTGGGGGATTTGTGTGATCGAGAATGCTGTGCTTGGGAGACTACAGTATGAGGAAAACGGAGCGCCTCTTGGGGCTTGTTTTACGAACAAAACGAAAGTGCAGCCTCTTTGGTGGCAACAGATGAGAGGTAGCTGCATAAGCCCCTCCTGAGTCAATCCTAAAGTCAGGAGGACTGAGGCATTTTCTGCCCGGGTGCTGAGCCTTTATGAAGGCTACATGGTGGGCCATTGTTCCAACCCGAGTGGCGTGGGCTTCCACCAGACAAACTCTTTGCTGGATGAGGCTCCATCCCCGCAGCTGGTACTGATCTTTTAGGAGGATGTGGTAGCGCAGTTCAGCAGAGGTTAGCAAGCTGTTTAGGTTTGGTATCACGCCTGAGAATAATGCTGAGTGCGTCAGCGTGCATCTTCCTCAGCTCAAACTAGAGACTAGATTGCCTGGTCCCTCTTTGGGACGTCAGACAGGGTTAACCACAGGTGCTTCTGTGCCACGACCATGGAAGCCATCCCTCTCCATAGGGAGAGCGCGGCACAGCGGGACACACGAAGGATGTGATCCGTAGTGATCCTAACTTCGTTAAGCAGAGGGACCAGTGGACTATCTGAAGGCATATTCTCCCCAAGTTCTGCCAGAGACATACCTTGGTATTTCTGGAGCATAGTGACAGAGCTCAAAGCACGAGCTGTGCTTGCCTGCGACCAGTACCGTATTTTCACGACCATAAGGCGCACTGTATTAAAAGGCACAGTCTCAGTTATGGGTGCTATTTCTGTATTTAAAACATACACAAGGCGCACCGTATTATTAGGCGCATGCTGAAACATACAGTAAAAAATGACAACGGAAGTAAAACAGTGAGTTTCGACACATTTATTGAACAAAATATTCATTCTTCCGCTACAAAACCATCAAAGTTTTCATCTTCTGTATCTGAATTAAACAGCTGCACTATTTCAATGTCCAACATCCAAATTCCTCTTCTTAATCATCTGAATCGGACTCACCGACCGGTTCCGGTTCAGCGTTGATTTTGTGTTGTTTTACTTGCCCGCCGCTGCCTCATAGTCTTTGTGAAGGAGTGTTCGCCTTCCATCATCCAGCGCTCTGTCTGTTTCCATGGCAGCCGAGAACCACGGTGAACTACGACTTCTCGTGCCCCGTGCTGGTCCCTTTTTCTCCACTTTGTGGGTCAAAGGGATGTTAAAAGTCAGAGGGATCTCATCCATGTTGGTAATGTGGCTGGGCACAGTTATCTTGTCGTGGCAGTAGGTACGTAAGATGGCCGCCCTCTCCTGGTAATCCGCGGGCAGCCGCTGCGCAACAGTTGTCCTCGCGCGTATGGAGAGATGCCGCCTCCTCATAAAGCGAAAACACTAAGATTGCTCGATTGCCATTTTCAGCCGCATATTCGATGGCCTGCGGTTTAAAGTAAGCCTCATTCATACGCGTCTCACTTGACCGGCGCCATTTTAGGGGATCCTTACGCGTAGGTGTGCTGCTAATCGATTGGCGGAGCGTTTACCGTAGTGCACCCACCAAAGGCGCACAGCAGATTTTGGAACTCAGTCCACACACAAGGTGCTCCATATTATAAGGCGCACCGTCGATTTTTGAGAAAATCTCAGTGTTTTAGGTGTGCCTTATAGTCGTGAAAATACGGTAAATTTTCTCCAGCTGTGAAGCAGAGAACCTGCAGTGCTTTGATGGGAGTGTAGTACCGACACCGTTATTATGGGAGTGGGGTCATGTACGAGGCCAAGGACGCTTCCACAGGTGGAATATTGACCAGACCGTTCTCCTCCGCTCCTTCCAGTTCCAAAAACTGTCCATAACTGGGCACCATGCCGCAGATAGACAGTGGTTTGTGCCACATCAAAGTTAGTTCTGCGACAAATTCACAAATTTAACTCTCTCGAGGGTTGGACCATGGAGCAGGCGGCAATGTGCGCTTGACTGGCTTTGTCAATGTCCTCCTGGCATGGACAATCCCCAGGCTTCATGGAGATCCTTTTCGTGCAGGGAGAAGCCACAACCCTGAGGACAGGGGTGAACTGAAGACTTCTTCCTCGCATGTTTAGGTTCCAAACTCATAGCGAGATGGAAAATTACACCAAGGCCCTATTCAAGATTCAAGATGTACTTTATTCATCCCCGTAGGGAAATTGAATTGTAGTAGCAGCCTAACGTGGATTAATATAACTGTAGACTAGGTTTTGTATTTACAAAGTATAGAAACAGAATAAATAAATACAAATAAGATTAGAACGTTATAAGCATATATATATAATATATACATAATATAATATATACATATTATAAGCATATATACATAAATATAGAATAAAATAGAAATAAAATTACAACATTGTAATTTGGTGACCGGTTTGGTGACCTCAGGATCGGGTCTCTGCTTTTTGCAGATGATGTGGTCCTGTTGGCGTCATCGGCCCGTGACCTCCAACTATCACTGGATCGGTTCGCCGCTGCATGTGAAGTGGGTGGGATGAAAATCAGCACCTCCAAATCCGAGGCCATGGTTCTCAACCAGAAAAAGGTGGAGTGCCTTCTCCGGGTCAAGGAGGAGATCCTACCCCAAGTGGAGGAGTTCAAGTACCTCGGGGTCTTGTTCACGAGTGAGGGAAGAATGGAGCAGGAGGTCAACAGGCGGTTTGGCAGTAATGTGGACTCTGCACCGGTCCGTAGTGGTGAAGAGAGAGCTGAGCCGAAAGGCGAAGCTCTCAATTTACCAGTCGATCTTCGTTCCTACACTCACCTATGGTCATGAGCTTTGGGTAATGACCGAAAGAACAAGATCACGGGTACAAGCGGCCGAAATGAGCTTCCTCCGTAGGGTGGCTGGGCTCTCCCTTAGAGATAGGGCGAGAAGCTCTGCCATCCGGGAGGAGCTCGGCATAGAGCCACTGCTCCTCCGTGTTGAGAGGAGCCAGATGAGGTGGCTTGGGCATCTGTTAGGATGCCTCCTGGACGCCTCCCTGGTGAGGTGTTCAGGGCATGTCCCTCCGGTAGGAGACCCCCGGGAAGACCTAGGACACGTTGGGGAGACTATGTCTCTCAACTGGCCTGGGAACGCCTGGGGATCCCTCTGGATGAGCTGGAAGAGGTAGCTGGGGAGAGGGAAGTCTGGGCTTCTCTTCTTAGGCTGCTGCCCCCGCGACCCGACTCCGGATAAGCGGTAGAGGATGGATGGATGGATAAAATTACAACATAAACATTACACAATTATTGTTGAGTAGGTTTGGGTGAATTATAGAGTTTAATGGCGGATGGCAGGAAGGACTTCCTCTACCGTTACTTAGAGCAGCGAGGCTGCAGGAGTCTGTTGCTGAAGCTGCTTCTCAGTTTGTCCACTGTTTTATGGAGGGTGTGTGAGGGATTTTTCATGATTGTCCGAAATTTCAACATCATCCTGTCCCTCACCACCTCGTCCAAATTTGCAAGATTACAGCCAACAACAGACCCTGCCTTTTTGATGAGTTTGAGTCTGTTGGCATCCTTTGCCTGCACCCCAGCACACTACAGCAAAGGAGATGGTGCTAGCCATGACAGACTGATAGAACATGTGGAGCATCCTGCTGCAAACACTGAAGGACCTGAGTCTCCCGAGGAAATAGAGTCTGCTCATGGCCTTCTTGTAAACAGCATTGGTGTTTGTGGACCACTCCAGTTTATTGTCCAGCTGAACACCCAGGAACCTGTAAGATGGGACTATTTCCACTTCTTTCCCACTAATGCAGACTGGGGAGGGTGGGGACTTGCTTTTACTGAAATCCACCACCATCTCCTTCGTCTTGGTCACATTGAGCTGCAGAAGATTCTCTCTGCTCCACCTAACAAAACTCTCCACAAGGTCCCTGTATTAATCCTCTTGTCCATTCTCCACACATCCGACTATGACTGTGTCATCCGAGTACTTCTGGAGGTGACATGTCTCAGAGTGGTACTGGAAGTCAGCTGTGTAGGTGGTGAACAGAAAGGGGGAGAGTCTTAGCGCTGTTATTTCTTCCTTGACTCCTGTGAGAGCAACTTTTGTCAAATTAGTAAACACTTTCAGCCTATAATCAACCGTTTCCAATTTCAATATGTTCTTTGCCACACCTACCCACGGCAAAAAGGCTAATGGAGACCTTTTCTCCATCTGTCCAGTGTTTAAACTCTTGTGGTACATCTTTGCCCCACACTGAGTCGTGTGGTTTGAACTTGTAGTCAGTCAAATCTCTCCTGGAACGCAACTGTGGTGCGGATCTAGCATTACCAGCATAAATTATGACTGTGTGATCCTTGAGATGTACTGGAGCACACACTCCTGACCAGTTTGCTGGTAGCTGTGCATACGCATTGTGTCCACATAACCACCATCCCTTATCCACTAATTGCGTGCCTTTGTCTCCTGCCGCGAAAGCGGGATAGTTGCATGTATAGTTATAACCTTCTGGACACATCTGTGTTGATTCATTTAAGGTAAAGAAACCAAATAAGTACCGGGGGTCATCAATACACTCCTGTTTGCACTGTTCGGAACTTTTATTTTGCTGTAGACACGTTTTCCGATAATACCGATCAGTTGTAAAGTTTAACTTCACATCTCCACTGACTCCCAGTGCGCATGACGTATAAACAACTTTACAGACATCCTTGTGTAATGACCCCAAATCTCTACCACCACTTCGTGCATAACAGTATGTGTGATTTATCGCACCTAGCACAGGGAATCTAAATCTATTGACTTTCCCTGCCATTGTCCGTAGTGGCTCTTGGGTGCAGTTGCTGCGAGCGAACCACGTTCCATCCAACAACTTGAGTGTGAAGTTCGTGTCACAGCTAAGCCCTATATGGACAAAACACTGTCCTACACTCCCTGTCATCGGTTCAGCAGTTACTCGCGGTGTATGCACGGAAACTGGTAGCATAGAACAAACATAACAACTAGAATGATTCCGTGTCCGAGCTGTGAAATTAGCATAGCGCCACCATGTATTCAAACTGTAAGTGTGTGGGGACTCTGGATTTTGTTCTAACCACGAATGTTCTAAGTGGCTAACTACGGTGCATTTAGCGCGCGCGTAGCTCTCATCCTGTCTCAGAGTATTATTCTGTCCCTGATTACCTCCCTCCTGTCGGAAATCCCAAAGGCCGAAACTCGCGAGTCCCGCCGTCACAGCACTCACCACAATTAGGAAGAACAACTTAATTTCCTTTTAACTCTCCTTCACAGGTTGCGATGGGGTTCAGCTGTTGCTGGGCCTATACAGGCCGTCAGCCTTTTACGGAGAGTCCGCCACTGCTCCCTCGCCTTCACCTGGAAGAATTTTCTGTTTCTTACAATGGGAAAGGTGTATCCACGACAGTTTCCCGTCCACTCGAACTGCAGTCTTTGTGGCCAGCTGTACTTGATAAGGACCTTCCCACCTCCTGGGGGGCGGAATCTGTGGAAGACACAGGACTAGGCAGAACATTTACAGTGTTCACACATCGATTGAGTAACACCTTTTTTAGATAATCTGCTATTGTTTCCTCAACATGTTCTAACCCATTTGTTGTTGCAAAGTATGGTAGGCAATAAGGCCGCCCATATAATGCTTCAAAAGCCGTGATGCCTGTTTTCTTGTGTGGTGTTATGTGCATCCATAATTTCACCAGGTCAAGACAAAACATCCAGATCTTTTCTGTCTCGTCCATACACTTCTTTAGTCTGTTCTTAATAGTACCGTTGACTCTTTCAACTAATCCTGCACTCTGAGGGTGGTATGCGCAGTGATTCTTCAAATCAATTTCCAAAGTTACTCCTACAGTTTTCACTACCTCATTTACAAAATGGCTTCCATTGTCGCTCCAGATGACCTTCGGAGTGCCAAAACTGGGAATGATTTCTCTACATAGGACTTTTGCCACTGTCAGTGCATCGGCTTTTGCTGTGGGGAAAATTTCTACCCATCTAGTAAATCCATCTAACACTACTAGACAATATTGTTTACCTTCACGTGGTGTTAGCTGAATAAAATCTAGAAAAACTGTGTGAAATGGGTGATTTGGTAATGGTGTAGTGCCTGCAGGGGCCTTAGGGCTCCCTGTGGGCTGTGTTTTACACAAATAGCACATTGTGAACAATTTTTTTTTGAATATGTGTGAAATCCTATAGTGTAATAATGTTCATTAACCATCTGTACCATCCCTCCTGTTGAGACATGGCATGGCCCATGGCTCACTAATGCTGCCCATTTATGCATATTCCGGGGAAGGATTGGTTTACTGCCTATGGTTAACAGTCCTTTGTCATCCAGTTTGGCTCCTCGCTTCTTCCACATGGCCTTTTCTTTTTCTGGAGCACTTTGTTGCATTTCTTTTAGAATGTTGTTGTCCGCAGATTCTAAGGTAAATGATTCCTCATCATTATCGAGAAGTGTGTTGTTATTTGCTGCAGCCTTTGCGGCTTTGTCAGCAAAGGCATTGCCTTGTGAGACTGCGTCTGTGTTGTTAGTATGTGCAGTGCATTTACATACAGCTATTTTGCGTGGCTGCTGTACTGCAGCCAATACTTTTTTTAACAGTTCTGTATGCATGACCGGTTTGCCGGTTGACGTTTTCATCCCTCTCAAATTCCATTGTTGAGCAAACACAAACAGCGTGGAAAATGCATATTGACTATCTGTGTAAATGGTAACATCTTGTCCTTTGCTTAGTTCACAGGCACGTGTGAGTGCGACGAGTTCTGCTGCTTGAGCAGAATAGAAGGAGGGAAGTGATTTCGCCTCCACCACCTCGGTTGCTGTAACTACTGCATAGGCAGTTCTAGTGCGTCCACAGTCATCCTTTCTTGATGATCCATCCACAAAGAGTGTCTGTCCTTTCGTCAACGCGACATCATTGAGATTTGGTCACGGCAGGACCTTAGTGGAGACCTCATCCAGACAGTTGTGCTGGTGTCCCTCTTCTGCGGTGGGTAGCAGCGTTGCTGGGTTTAGGGTTGTACAGCGTTGAATCGTCAGATTCGGCTGAGACAGCAATACTGCCATGCAGGAACGATGACATGCGGACGACAGGAACGCTATCTTACTTTGTAGCAGCAGTATTGACACTGCATGTGGAACTAGCAAAGTTAGCTCATGATATAGCACCACTCCTGCGGAGGCTTTTACTGCCTCAGACGCTGCCACAACTGCTTTATGCATGGCGGGAGTGCACAAGCTATGGGATCTAGCTTGTGGGAGTAGTAGGCCACTGGCTGCCTTTTATCTCCGTGCTTCTGCAATAAAACTGAAGTCATAAAATCACCCTTGCAATCAACGACCTGCTCAAAAGGCTTCTGATAGTCTGGCAGCTTTAACATTCCAGCACCTACAAGGGCCTGTTTTGTGTGTGTAAATGCTTCTTCAGCTTCAGGGGTCCATATTAATGCATCGGTCATTGCTAAGGGGTTATCATACATCAATGCTTGTAAAGGGGTAGTTATTTTCGCATAGTCTAAGATCCATGATCTGCAAAAATTCACTAGTCCTAAGAATGACATCATCTGCTTCTTTGTTTTTGGTTTCGGGGCATCAAGCACTGCTGTTTTCCTTGACTTGAGAATAGCTCTACCATTACGTGTCAGAACATGGCCCAGATAAACCACTTCCTGCTTCACCAGTTGCAGTTTGCTTTTGCTAAATTTATGGCCTTGTGAGGCTAGCCAGTGTAAC
This sequence comes from Takifugu flavidus, assembly GCF_003711565.1. NCBI lineage: Eukaryota > Metazoa > Chordata > Actinopteri > Tetraodontiformes > Tetraodontidae > Takifugu > Takifugu flavidus. The sequence goes on from NC_079521.1 coordinate 5,182,929, forward strand.
AATGCTAGAGTGTCTGACCAACAATCTCCCTCTGTTTTTGACGCCATGAGGATGTCATCCACGTAGACGAGGATTTGACTTCCACACGGAGGTTTAAACTTAGCTAATGATGACATCATTACTTGAGAGAAGATTGTGGGACTCTCACAGTAGCCCTGAGGTAACCTTGTCCAGGTGTACCTCCTTGAAACGTAAATGCAAACCAAAACTGGCTGTCTGGATGTACTGGTACAGAGAAAAATGCATTGGATACATCTATCACCGTGTACCACTGATGTTCAGGGTTTAAGTCGTTCAGCAGAGTGTGTGGATCTGCAACTAAGGGAGACCTAGGGACCACTGCAGCGTTTACAGCTTGCAGGTGTTGCACCATCCGCCAGCTGGTAGATGGTGGTGCCTTCTTACGGGAAATAGGGGTGTATTTACAGGAGATTCAGGACACTCTCTGATAACTCCTGCTTTAAGCAGTGAGTTAAATATCAGAACAATACCCTCCTGTGCGTCAGTCTTAAGGGGATATTGTCTCTGGAATGGTCTATAATCTGATTTAGGGATTATTTTTACAGGTTCTGCTCCTTTTATAAGACCTCCATCCGCAGGTCCTTCCGACCATAGTTCAGGGGGAAGCTCTTTCAGCTTCTCCTCTTCCTCCTGTGTGAGGAAGATGTTTTCTTGAACTGTGAGGTGCGTTGCTGGATGAGTCAGCAACCACGCTTTAAGGGGAATACGCCACACCTGGAACTGATCATTAAAATCAACCTCACCCTTAGGCTTATAGGGCAGGCTGCTCCAGTGTTTTACGTCGCATCCCAAGTCTTGCCATCTTTTCTTAAGTGGTTTAGCAATAGAAACATGTGGTACAGAACCTGACACTTTGAATAGCGCTGCTGCTTCGGTGGAAAGGCTTCCTGCCGTGCAGACAGCCGTCTGACCACACACATATAGATGCATAATTAGATCATTTGTGGATCTTTAAGTTTAGCAAACTGCTCCGTATAGCTTGGTGTGCCTTGTGAGGCTGATTTACAGATTTCACCTATGCGCTCCACGTGCATGGTGACATGCAAGTCAGCTTGATTGTGGAGCTGGGCTTCGAGCTGTAAGTATGACAGAGCTTTACCATATATCATAATGATTGGGTCAGAGAATGGAGGGGGCTGCTTTTCGGGAATGTCGAGTGACCAGTATTTACTGCACGTCTCTCCTTCTCTTACCCACAAATCAATCATTCTATCTACAGACCACATCCCTTGGGGTGTGGTACGAATCATTAACTGGAGCTGAGAGATAAGATCTCTTCCTAATAGATTTAGGGGACATGTGGTGGAGATCACGAAAGGGGCTTTAAGTGTGATTCCACTTACAGGGTCACAAACATCTACAGGGACTGACATTCTTTCTTTGGTTACGAGACCATTTGCTGATCTCACAAAAATCTGTGTAGAGGTTGGCTTCAGGGCTATTGGATCTCTAATTACTGATTTACCTGCACCCGTGTCTACTAAAAATGTTAAAGAATTGCCTAACACGGTCAGTTGTATTTCTCGTTTGCCTTCAGCAAACAGGAAGGTGGTTTCTAAGTCTAAAACATCTTCTAAGTCATCTTTTTCAGATTGGTCAAATTTTGTGCCCTGATTTGTTTTAATTTTTGTGACATCTTTTTCTGGTTCTAGTCATTGCTGGGGTGGATTAGAACCTTGCTGCTGTCCTCTATTGTATCTCTGGTCATGTTGTTTCTTTCTGCAGTCACGTTCCCAGTGTCCATAATTTTTACAATAACGACACTGATCATTTTCACAGGAATTGCCTCCTCCTCCCCTTCCGCCTCAGCCTCGCCCACGCCCCGGCCTCGGCTTGGGAGAGGGTTGGCATTGAAAAACATGCCTGGGAATTGATTCTTACTCTTTTGGCATTGTCTTTCAGCATGCATAGCAGCAGTATTGACACTGCATGTGGAACTAGCATAGCGGTTTAGGAAACAGGTTCCGAAATCAACTAACTGTCTCTCTACTCAGGTTTTTATCTCTGGTTTTGATCCCCCATGTATAACTTGCTTTAACTGCTGTTGGTAGGGACCTTCTGGTTCTTCCGGATACGGAATTCCACTGTTCTTCCGGAACACATCTTTCATTCTCATACTATAGTCTTCAAAACTTTCGTCAGTCTTTTGTCTCGTGGCCGTAATGGCGCTGTAGTCAGCTGTTAAAAGTAGTTTGCATTCGTTCGTACAGTCTGTCAAGTCTGTCATTTAGTTCTTGGCTGCCAGGTTGCCATGGTTGTTGAGTGGCTGGATCCACTGGGACCCAATCTCCTCTAACAGTGCCCCATTTCTTGCCATTAACGCACATTAGGACCTGTTGGGTTCCAGTACCATTAGTATGATAACTAACCTAGTAACTGTCTTATGTCTTGGATGCACGACTCTACGTCCATTTGGGGCGAGGTTATGCCATCACAAGCTTTTTTACAGTCTTCTGGAGTCCAGGTTCTATACACCAAGATAGTAGGTTCTTGACCCTGCACACCAGCTTGTGGGTTTGCAACCTGGATCATTGGGTACATCTGCACAGTGTTGTCCTGCATATGGTAATTTCTGCACTGGGCTCCCGATGGAGAGGGGCCCAAAAAGGGATTAGTGTTCAGAGCCAGGGGGTCTAAGGCTCCGGGCGGGTCCAATGGGACCGCCAGAGGGGGAGCTGGTGGAACAAGAGGTGGAGGAACATACGGAGGAGGCATGTTTATCAGTCGACTTCTGCATCCTGTTTCGTTGTCCTCCTCTCTCACGTACGCACTCAGTGATGGGTAAAAGGGGTTCTTATTTTTCTCTTCTTTTTCTCTTTTTCATTTCTCCTTTTCTTGATTTTGTTTTTCTCTTCTATATTTTGATTCAGTGAGCCAGAGGTGACATTGTGTCAACCCCACATATACTTTAGGATGTTTCATTCCATATTCTATTAAATCTTCTTTTAATTTTGTAATATTGCTTGGCCTGTCTAAGTTACCGTCCCAATTAAACTTAGTCACCCACAGTTGAACATGTGAACATGAACCTGGATGTTTATCTTCCATGTGTTTACATGATGCTGGGATTTCGAATTCAGCACCTTTTGTGGAATGTTGGTTGCCCATGTTTGCACTTTATTTTATCAGTTTTTGTGTATTTGGGTGGAGATTTCTGGTCTCCGACTGAACAACCCTCAATCCCTACTGGATATCTAGTTCAGTCCTTCTGCCGTGGCCTTATAGCCCCCCGTTCCCAATCAGGAGAGTATACACCAAGCTTCTACCTCCGAAGAGGCGGGTGTATCTTGCCTCTGCTTCTCTCCCGATGACCAGGCAGGTAATACCACGGTATTTCAGTGTAGCGCTTTTCGTGTCTTATACTCACTCTGTTGTCTCTATGGTTTCTCTCTGAGTTGTTTTAGTGCCTTCTTCCTGTCACTGGAGATGGTCGCCCTGGACGAAGACCGGTCTTCCGTCACCTCGTGATGAAAGGTCTTTCACTCTGACGTCTTTTTGACTGCCCGCTGACTTCGGTGTTCGGTCATCCCACAACGCTCCTCTCCAGGTCTTGGAATCCGGCTCGAAGGACCAAATTTTGTGAGGGTGAAGTTTGTCACCCGCGCTGTTCTTTACTCTTATGTTAAGACTCAGACAAACCACGCAAACAACTGGAGTCCTTGCAAGGGAGAGATGAGCAGCAGTTCAAGCTTCCTCTGTCAACTCTCCTCGTCTGCTGCTCGCTCGCCTCTTTTATTTGGTGCATACGAGATTTATGTCAATCAGGACCTCACGATTCCTTGTTTCCTATCTACTTTTCCCATCTTTACGACCTCCTTGTCTTATCGAACAGGGTACCTCTAAGTGCTGGTTATATAAACAGCTCCAGCACTTAGTTTAAACATTCACACATTCCTTTTCTTAACAACATTCCTTAAACACTCTAAATCTACTCATCATAGCATTTAAACGACAATAGTAATAACAACAATAATTCTTCTCACAGCCCTCAGCAGTCTTGGCTGGATGGTGTTGAAGGCAGAAGAGAAGTCAAAGAACATGACCCGCACTGTGGTGTTTAGTCTGTCCAAGGAGGAGTAAGCCCTCTGTAGCAAGTATATCACTGCGTCATCAACCCCCACCAAACTGCAGAGGGTCTTGAAAGGGGCTCACCAGGCCTGAGGTGTGTCAGCACCAGCCGCTCCATGACCTTCATAATGTGGGAGGTCAGTGCTATTGGCCTGTAGTCACTCGGTGCCACAGGATGGGTCTTCTTCGGCACCGGGACCAGGCAGGATGTCTTTTAAAGCACTGGGATCCTCTGAAGATGAAGGCTCTGGTTGGACAGGTGCTGCAGTATTCCACACAGCTGCCTGGAGCAGTTCTTCAGCACTTGTGGGCTGATGCCGTCCGGTCCGGCAGCCTTTCTCTGATTGAGCCTCTCCAGCTCTCTCCTCACCTGGCTAGACGTGAAGGATAGTCCTGTCGGAGGGATGGGTGACATGTTGGTATCTATGTAGGGTGTCAGCAGGGGGGAGGGGGAAGAAGTTGGCAGAGGTGTTAGGGGCTCTGGGAGGTGTTATCCAGAGGAATATTGGGACAGCTGGGGGAGGGGGAGCTAGAATCAAACCTGTTGAAAAACTGGTTCAACTCATTAGCTTGGTCCACGTTCCCATCAGCTGAGCGTATTCCTTTCTTCTGGAAGCCAGTGATCATCCTCATCCCACTCCAAACATCCCTGGTCTGGTTCCTCTCCAGTCTCTCTTCCAGTCTCTTTATCGAAATTAGCGCTCCGTGGGTAGCCGGTGGCTGAGGGTGAAGGGCTCCTAGTCAGATCGGATTCTCTGCAGCACTGGTGTCCCGCAGGGAACAGTTCTGGCTCCTTTCCTGTTCACCCTCTACACCGCGGACTTCTCATACAGCACATCTTCATGTCACCTCCAGAAGTTCTCTGACGACTCTGCTGCTATTGGCCTCATCACTGATGGGGACGATACGGAGTACAGGGAACTTATTCAGGGCTTTGTGGACTGGAGCCTGCGGAACACCTCCAGATCAACGCTGGCAAAACCAAGGAGCTGGTGGTGGATTTCCGCAGGCACAACAACCTCCCGCCTGCGCCGGTGAACATCCTGGGAACGGATGTTGAAGTGGTGGAGTCGTACAAGTACCTGGGTGTTCACCTAAACAATAACCTGGACTGGACACACAACACAGACGCCCTTGTCAAGAAGGGCAATAGCAGACTGTTCCTGCTCAGGAGGCTGAGGTCTTTTGGGGTGCAGGGACCCCTCCTGAGGACTTTCTATGACTCTGTGGTGGGATCAGCCATCTTCTACGGGATAGTCTGCTGGTCCAGTAGCATCACGGACAGGGACAGGAAGAGGATGGACAGACTGGTGAGAAGGGCCAGCTCTGTCCTGGGATGGTGGTGGGAAACGGGAGGGTGATGGCTAAGCTGTCATCCATGTTGAACAACACGTCCCACCCCCTACAGGACACCCTGGCAGCACTGGGCAGCTCCTTCAGTGAGCGGCTGCTCCACCCTCGCTGTGTGAAGGAGAGGTATCGCAGATCTTTCCTGCCGGCTGCTGTCAGACTGCACAATAAACATAATGCCCGCTAACACAACCTGAATATTATATATTCTGATATGTATATTGTATTCACCCTCTGTACTATGTACAGGTACACAGAGGCCGAGTATCCATTTATCTGGATTATTGTAAATATACATCCTCTTTGTATATTCCAAATCCTGTTTTATTTGATTTTATCTTATTTTTCTCTGCGTGCTCTTGCTGCTGTTGTTACACTGTAAATTTCCCCGTGTGGGACAATAAAGGATCTGAATCTGAATCTGAATACCAACAGGGGCAGTTCAGCTAAATTAGAGTCGGCTGTTGCTGTAACTAAGACAAAGCTAACTAGCAGCACCCATTTAGCTTGACTCGTGGAAGTGTTCTTAGCAAGGTGAAGAGAGTAAGAACTGAATAATGACCATGGCGAAGCAAATTTAAATGTGTGGGCGGACCTCACATACATCACCATGGGTCATTTGCCTTAAAAGGCGTGAATAGAGGTTTCTTCAGCAGGCCACGCGAGGGCATGATAAGTTGTACAAATGTGTTGTACCGAGTGAATCGACTGAAAGGGAAGAAGCTAGATGATTCTGTTGGGTCAAAGGTTAGCATCTTCTGTTTGCAACAGTGAAAGACATACTGGCAGGCACAAAGTGGGGTTGACACTAGCCAATGACCTTCCATTTGCTTTATAAACCTCTCCGTATCAGAATTGATGCTGACAATGCATGCCTGAACTGTTGCTGTGTTGGTGTCACTTCTCCTCATAAGTAAGCTTCATTGCGACACAAGTCACTTGAGTCTCCTGTGTGTCAGTTCCACAATCAGCAGAATTGCCACAACAATCTTGAGCCACCAGGATCCTGAATGTTGAGCAGCTAAATGGAATTCAGCCATTACTCATTTTATCATATGGCAACATACAAGAACAAGAGTAATGACATGAAAATGTCTTTTCAGCAAAGCTGTTTGAATAGGTTCATGGACAAATGGACACATTCTTCCATCATTGATGGACTTTTACTGTGAAAACTGGAACAAAATCTTTCTCGTGATTAGTTAGTTTGATATCAGTAAACTATCACTAAAAAACAAAAAATTTAAATGGAAATGGAATCTAAAAACATCCATATCTGTTGTTGATGACATCCCATTTTATGAAAGTTCAAGATTTTATTTATTATACTGTATTTTCGCAACCATAAGGCGCACCGTATTAAAAGGCACAATCTAGCACACTAGCTTAAAACATGCATGCTAGCGTGGTAATTGGCAACTCTGTTTTGCGCTATGTGAAGCTGACTCCAGCGACCCATTTTGGATCACCTGGAGCAGGCTTTTCAACCTCAGTCCTCGACAGCCATGATCCTGCCAGGTTTTCTATCCCACTGAATGCATTTTCAGCCTGGTAGGACAGAAAACCTGGCAGGATCGTGGCCCTCATGCCGCGTTCGTAGCTTCCTAATCTTTGTAATGTTTCTCAGGTGAAAAAAGGCACTTCTAGAGACTATTTTAATGTGTGAGTTGAAGGAGAGATTTTGATCAAAAATTACTCCTAGATTCCTCACAGAGATAATAGATGTTAATGAGATACCATCTAGAGTGATCATGCGAACTAATCTATCCCTGAGAGGTTCAGGACCAAACACCATGACCTCAGTTTCCTGAGTTAAGGAGGAGAAAATTTGAAGACATCCAAGACTTTACGGTATGTCTTTAAAACAGGTGTGGAGCTTCGCTAACTTCTCTGTCTCCTCTGGTTTCATGGATAAATAAAGCTGAGTGTCATCAGCATAACAATGAAAATTTATCCCATGCTGCCGAATAATGTTCCCTCAGGGAAGCATGTACAAGGTGAAAAGGATTGGTCCAGGTACACAACCTTGTGGAACTCCATGGATAACCCTACTGTATGAAGAAGGAACGCCATGGACATGAGCAAACTGGTATCTATCAGATAAATACGATCTAAACCAGTCTAGTGCTGTCCTTTTAATCCCAATCACATGTTCCAGTCTATGTACCGTATTTTCACGACTATAAGGCGCACCTAAAACACAGATTTTCTCAAAAATCGATAGTGCGCCTTATAATGTGGAGCGCCTAAGGATCCCCTAAAATGGCACCGGTCAAGCGAGATGCGTATGAATGAGGCTTACTTTAAACTGCAGGCCATCGAATATGCGGCTGAAAATGGCAATCAAGCAATCTTAGTGTTATCGCTTTATGAGGAGGCGGCATTTCTCCATACGCGCAAGGACAACTGTTGCGCAGCGGCTTCCAGCGGATTACCAGGAGAGGGTGGCCATCTTCTGCACTTACTACCGCGACAAGATAACCACGCCCAGCCACATCACCAACATGGATGAGATCCCTCTGACTTTTAACATCCCTTTGACCCACAAAGTGGAGAAAAAGGGACCAGCACGGTGGCGAGACGCACAACGGGGCACGAGAAGTCGACGTTCACCATGGTTCTCGGCTGCCATGGAAACGGACAGAGCACTGGATGAGGGAAGGCGAACACTCCTTCACAAAGACTATGAGGCAGCGGCGGGCAAGTTATGCCACCATATGCGGGTGGATTGTAGACGCATGGGCTATGATACCGTCTTCATGTATTGTAAGAGCTTTCACAAACTTAACGCTGAACCGGAACCAGTTGGTGAGTCCGATTCAAATGATTAAGAAGAGGAATTTGGGATGTTGGACATTGAAATAGTGCAGCTGTTTAATTCAGATACAGAAGATGAAAACTTAGATGGTTTTGTGGCGGAATGCACTTAACTATGGTCGCTGGAGTCGGCATCACATAGCGCAAAACAGAGTCGCCAATTACCAGGGTCGGTTTCTCAGCGGGTGTGTCACCAAGTGGGGAAAAACAGTTAGCCATGGGAAGCGGTTGATGGTGCATCATGGGCCTTTGGTTTGGGCTACGCTTCCTGCGAACCATGACCCAGCTGCCCTGGCTAGCCAAGTACCTGGCTGCTGCCGGGGGACTGCTAGCTGTAGCTACGCTAGGTGGCGCCGCAGCAGCTTCCTTTTCCTGGCTACCTGACGCAACTCCAGCTAAATCCAAGCTGCGTAAACGCGTCTCAAGCTCACTAAGTCTCGCCTCCAGAGCAATGTTCCCTCTAAACTGCGCGCATGCAGAACAGTGCACTGCTTGCACATACTCAGCGCACAAGAAAATCTATGCAGCGCACAAAATAAAATTCAACAGACACGTATTCATTAATTATTGATTTGCCAGCCTGGGTGAGCACGGTGGGACGGTTCTGTCAGAAGCGCTAATGTTTCCTAGTGGCAAGTCCGACCGTTTTCACGATGTCTAAACCTGCCACAAAGAAAAACCACTGGACCTCAAGAGTGAATGAGTGCTCCAAGCACAGAGCAAGGGAGCGGTCAATCACCATAACCTCATTAAAATTAATACCAAAGCACAAATAGGAGAAACTAACAGCAAAATTAAATGTGGACTATTAAATATTAGATCTGTTTTGTATAAATCCCTGTTAGTGCATGACCTGATAGCCAATCACCATTGATTTATTCTGTCTTACTGAGACCTGACTTCAGGAGGAGGAGTATTAACTTAAACAAATCTACTCATCCTACCCATCTTAATTATCATATTCCGTACCCCGGTCCTACAAGGTGGCAGTGATTAACTCGTTGCTTAAAAACCATCACTGGATCCTGATATGGTAGAAAATGATAGGCCTATATCCAACCTTCCTTTTATCTCTAAAATTCTTGAAAAGAAATGATCTCTGATCTCTATGATCTCTGCCTATTCTCTCCTCTACCTGTCCTCCTCCCCCCTTCTCCTTTCTCTATACCCAGCCGGCTATCAGCAGGAGGGTCCCCGTATATGAGCCTGGTCCTGGTCAAGATTGATTGATTGATGTAGCAATGTACTCACGTTATTTTTTTTGATCAATCCGCATCCACAAATTCATTAAAGTCCTCATCTTCTGTATCTAAAATGAATGAAATAAATCCTAAATGGATTTTGCGAAAGCCGGCAAGCCGAAAAGCATTTACAGATTTTGGAACTCGGTGCACACATAAGGCACACCACATTATAAGGTGCCCCGTCCATTTTGTAGACAATTTGAGACTTTTAAGTGCTACTTATGGTTGCGAAAATATGGTACAGTAATGCAAATAGTTTAGAGATTTTTAAAGTTTAGTTTTAAAGTAAGTCACTGTGTACAAAGGTTTTCTCAAACCCAAAGTCTAAATATGATTAACAAGATGTTTGTAAATGCATTGTATCCAAAGAGAAGGAGACTGAAAGAGATGTTTATATAGCGTTGGAACAAAAGCACAGAAAATAGATTAATGAATGTATATTTGATTTTTGGTTCATTCTATTTTGGGAAATATTCTTTACACCTTTATCTGGATTTTGAAGATCCAACCAGAAAAATAATACAGCTGATTTTCTCTGTCAGGACTATTGTAGCAGCTGTGGCTAAATTATGGTTTGTGATTAATAATATGCTGCTTAGAACATTTTTGGCAGATCAAAAAGCTCCGAATGGTAAGAACAGTATTATATTTAATAGCTAACTGTAACAAGTGCTTTATGTTACTGCTACTGTTACACAGTCAGCAGTGAATTTATGATATTTGGGTTTTGTAATCAAAATAAATTAGTATCAATCTCAGTTTTCTAATGGGGTAGAGTGTGTGGGGATTGGGTTGATCTTGTGTTATTAGTGTCACACCTCAATAACTGGCAGCTTTGTCACAAGGCTCAGAGCAAAAAACCACACACTCACCTTCACTGACAAAAGGTTTTATAAAACAAACATTATATTATATAGTGTAGCATATTTTTAAAGAATTGTCCAAAAGAAAGAAAGATTGTAGGTTATGAAGTTGATGGGATTGGCATCACTTTACCAATGTTTTTGCCTCACTGTTTGATTGCCGTATTCACATAGCAGCCCTTCCAGGCTGTGCTTCAGCCTCTGTCTAACACACCCCCTAATAAAGAAGCTGTTTTTTTTCTGCATGGACTGCTGCGGATACGAATAAAAGCCACCTCAGTCCATGTTGGTTCCTCAGTTGAGTAAACCGGAGGAAATCCCAGATGCAATCATCTCATTGAATGCTGCATGACTAAACAATACAGGTGCTTAAGACACAAACATAAGCTGCTGAAAAGTGGGAGAAAGTTCTTTTGGTCTGGAGTCTCACATTGTATTAAAGACCAACACAAGTTGAAAGGCCTTTCCCCATGCTTGTGTTAAAATGATTTAATGAACCATCCAGAGAATGCTTATCACTTTCCTCAGCTGCAAGTGCCTGCATTTTGTCTTCAAGCAACATTTCCTCAGTGCTTAGTGTGTTTTGTCTTCCCTTTGGCAGAACAAATGGTTCAGGCCTTAAAAAGATCTAACGCTTTATTGGCTGCTCTGCTCAAAGACCTTTCACACACAGCTCTTAGGGGAAAATGGAATGAGGCAGATAGGTGCATTTTAGGGAAAACCCATAAGGGGTTATTGAGCCATGTTCATATTAAAATGGGGTCATTCTTAAAATATGCAAGGAAAAGTTACCATTTCCCAGTGGGGTGACAGAGGCCTGTCAGGTGATCATGTTTCTGGACTCCGGCAGCCTCAGCCTATAGCAGCATAACTAAGATGTTAACCTAATGATTAGATGACCCCCTAAGTATGATAATTTATCTGTCTATGATAGTGACTGGAACTACAGAATTAGTGACAATAAGCTTTTTCAAAGAGGTAGGTTTTAAGCCTAATTTTAAAAGTAGAGATGGAGTCAGGCTCCCGTACCTGGACAGGGAGCGGGTTCCAAAGCAGGGGCGCCTGGTGCTCGGCCCCCCATTCTACCTCTAGAGAATATCATTGAATATCGAAGCCAGAAAAATTTGCATCGTCATCTCAAAAATGGGGTGAAGCATTTGTCCTCTTAAAAAATAGATCACAAAAGTGAAGTAAACAGAATCACACTCTATTTCTTAGCAAACCGAAATGCACATTATCAATTTGGCAAGAACTCATCCTTTAAAACTACAAGAAAAACCCAAAACGTCGTTATAAAGATTTATTTATTTATTTGGGGGAATAATAGTACCTGTCCGCGGATATACCGCCCCCTGCTGGTTTGTGCTAAAACATCGGGAAAAACAGTCGTATAACAGAAAACGTCAGATATATTGAAAATCAAAATTACTCGCAAGAGTTTTCACGTTTTTAGTCGACATTTCTTGCAGATAATTGCAGTCATCTTTAATATTATTGATGGCAACCTTGATCAAGGGTTCATGAGTAAAAGCAGCAGACGGAGGCCGGTTGACTGCAGGCTGTGCTCTGAGCTCAATAACGCCGTGAGTGAGGAGAAGCTCGATTCTTTATTCATCACGTCAGCCCTCCCTCTCTCTCGCTCGCTTTCTCTCGCTCTGCTCCTTCCCTCCTTCTTGCTCCACTCGGCGGGGACGAACCGCTCCAACTCGGTCCCCATACTAATTTTCACCGCTATCAGGTCGCCACCATAAACCGATTTTGGAACCAGGTGAGTTGTGATTTGCAGTTCTTCCCCTTGACGACTAAAACCTTGGCGCCTTTGCGGACCTGTCGGGGCCCTCAGATGAGCAGTTTCTCGAACGTAACTTATTAAATTCTGCTCCCGGCCGACCAGGAAACCGTTTGCGCGGCATGAATGCCGCCTGCGTCGTCCGCGCGACTGTGCCCGACTCGCGGTTTCCACCAACAAACGGACGGCATAGGTCAAAAATTACGGTCCTAAATGTCGCCTTTTCTTGTTTTACTTCCACATTCTGTCACGCCACAAACAGATGGTGCCGAGAGGGGGTGGAGGGGAGCGGGGAAAGAGCCGCATAAAGGAATGGAGGGGCGACACCAGGCCGTGTTAGCCCTGGTCTGAGCCCTAGTTGTCTTGCCAGTACACGACAGGCCTCAACAAAGTTCTTCTGCTGTCAAGTTGGCGGTTATGTTGTTTTAAAGTAACAGTGCAGGTTTGGAGGTGGAGGGGCTTATTTTCATTGACAGACTCCGCACACTTTACGCATCTGGGCCCCGAAACACATGCAGAATGGATGTTTTGAGACATTTAGAAGAGGCTCTGCAGCATATGAACTGTAGCCCTAGCTGATGGCTTCTTCAGGCGGGGAGACAGGGTCCCAACAGTTGGGCTATCACAGGGGTCCCATGTCCCTGGCTCGGTTTGTGAACTGTTTCTATGCTGTTGTCTGGCTTTGAAAGTATCACAAATCATTACATTGCTGACCTCTCACTTCACCTCTTTGCATATTTGAGATGGATGAGCTGTGCATTGAGCGTGCCACCTGGGGCTACTGGACAGTAATAATCAAACACACATCCTCCCTTTGTTGTCAAGGGAACATCTGATTGGTTTTCATTCAGATAGCTCAGCATGTTGGCCAAGGTCTCCCTGTTAGGTTGTTGTGATGCACCTTGCTAGTCCATTTGAGCAAACATGCATCCTGTAAAAAGTCTTGACTAGCGTCAATACCTGCAAGGAGTCTCCTGCTTCTGCCCAGCTCACCATGTTCTAGTGTTTTATAGCTGATCCGGAGCCAGGCACCATTCCCTGTGTCTTTGAGGGACCATCAGGTGAGATGCTGATGTCGTTAGACATGTTTTCACTCAGGAGTCCATCTTGAGAATTGTTTCTCCTCAGTAGCTTCTCCTCTGCCTCATGGTTAACTTGAGTGCTTTGCTTCCCTGAATGGGTTTTAATGGTTTTTGGCTGAATATAAAAAAATAAATCCAGTCTATTTGTGCTTAAAGGCATCTTGCCAAATCTTCATTTGTATTACAACCTGGCTGTTGTTCAGTTGGCTGGTGTTGTTTTTGTTTTCCATGTTAACCTCATGTTCATTCTATTTTAAGCTCTCTTTAAGATTTTCACATTTTTTTAAGTGGTAAAATGGGACTGGTCAGCAACAATACTCAAGTAGGCTGCAGTGTTTAAACGACACTCAGCCAAAGTGTGCCAAGAAAATATCCCCCTACCCTTACACCACCAGCAACAGCCTGAACCATTGAAACCAGTGAGGATGGATCCCTGTAATTAATGCTGTTTACACCAAATTTTGAGCTGAAATCCGAATGTTGCAGCAGAAATCAAGTTTTGTTCTGATCTTTGGTCCAGTTTTGCCGAGTCTGTGAATTGCACCCTCATTTTCCTGTTCTTTGCTGACAGAGGGGCACCTGTGTGGTCTCCTGCTCTAGCCCATCTTCTTCAAGGTTGGAAGTGTTGTGCTTTCACGGATTTCTCAGAGTGATTAAATATTGTTTAGAGAAAATTCCTTCGATTAATGGAGTATTCATGGGATTGGCTGCTAAGCGATTTGTGTGAATAAGCGATTGAACAGTTGGACCTATTAAAGCGGCCAGTCCGTGTACCGTAAATTCTGGACTACAGAGCGCACCTGATTAAAAGCCACATAATCTAATTTTAGAAAGAAAATCAATTTTGTACTTATACAAGCCACACCGGATTTAAAGCCGCAGGTATCCCACGTAGTAATATGATAAATTAGATCGAAAACATTCAGTACCGGTATATGTTTTTATTACCGTAAGAGACGAGTCACTGACAACGAGTGACAGACGGGTAAGAAACAACAGCCACTCTTTTCACTTGTATGTTTATACAGAGACCTTAAATCCAATTTTTATCACGTCAGGATTTTTTATCTTTTCTTTTAATTTAATTTAGCAACATAAACAAATATTGTACCGGTAAATGCTTTTTTTCTAACGGTGTCTGTAATGCAGCTACCGTATTTTCTGGACTATATGTCGCTCCGGAGTTTAAGTCGCACTAGCCAAAAAATGCATAATAAAGAAGAAAAATAGATATATAAGTCGCACTGGACAATAAGTCGCATTTTGGTGGAAAATTTATTTGATAAAATCCGAGACCAAGAACATACATTTCATCTTGAAAGGCCATTAGCAATCCATTAGCATGGATTAGCAATAGCGTTACGGTATGCTAACGTAACAAATTCAGCTACATGACCCACAACGAACTGAGTATGTATCTGCTTTGTTAACGTAACATATTAACAGTTATTCAGATAACTATAGCATAAAGAACATGCGAGCAAGTTTACCAAACAATCAAGTCTAACTCCATAGACGAAGCACCGCTTCTTCTTCTGCGTCGCTAAAGGAACTCGTTCCTCAGGTACACACGCCTAGAGCGCCCTCTTGTGGTTGTCTGTGAAAATAACGAACATGTGAAATTCTGTAATAATGTATTTATATAAGTCGCTCTGGAGTACAAGTCACACCCCCTGACAAACTATGAAAAAAAAGTGCGATTTATAGTCCGGAAAATACGGTACCTTGAAATATATGTCAGCTACACACAAATTATGTTGTTTATGCTTTTTTACTCAAACAATGAACAATCTAAAACACCACAATGGTCCAACTCTAAAATCTTCTATTTTCATCGCGGTGGCGATTGCTTTTGCCTTCCGTCTGATTTGTAGAGCGGAAACACCGCTCTGTGTGTTGACCCAGTCTTCTAAAAAGTTTTCAAGCTCGGGCCACCTGCTATGTTTACGTCTAAAAGCTTTTGTCGACTTTTTGCTTTCGATCAGTTCTTCATGCTGGCGTCTCCACCTTCTCGCAATTGATTACCGTAATTTATGCCAAGATTACGTGCAGCAGCTCCATTTCCTTCTTCAACCGCCAGAGTGATCACTTTTAACTTAAGTAGCATCATATGCTTTTTTCTAGTATTTTCCACGTTGATGAGGGTTAGTAAAAATGACTGATTAACAATAGTTGTGATAGTGCGCCATGAAAAAAACATAAATAAGCCGCACCATAGAATAAGCCGCAGTGTTTAAAGTGTAGAAAAAAAATAGCGGCTTATAGTCCGAAATTTACGGTATTTTGATGACCAGAAAAGATCAGTAGTATTGTTAAGAACATGGACCCATCCCATAGTTCGAGTTAGGAGGACTCTGCAGAAATCTAGTTTAATTCTTGCTCATCTTGACTGCTACTGCGCTGAATGTATTTTGTGGAACTTTGGATCAATAATATATTTTTATGATTAGACTTGGACAGCTTTGCCATGCCGCCCACGACATAGTGAGCCCCCCTCAACATCATGACACACACTTTGCTTTCCACAGCAAAGGGTCATCTGGAAAGTAGGCACACCTCCTGTGGATGAAGCCTAATGATAAAGCTTTGCTCCGCCCCCTGTCAGAATTTAGCTGTGGTTCAGGGTTTAGAATAGCCGATGATGGTGTCAGCACTTTGCTGTGCTCGGCACTGCAGCAGGCAGGGAATTTTAAAAGTGGCTGATGATTCTGGTAGCACCAAGGTCTGATGCAGAGGGTTTGGTTATTCCAGGCATGCAGCGTGACCTCCACAGTATGATGCAGGTGTGTTTGGATGTGCTGTCTGAGAGGAGCATGGAAAAATCGCAGACACACAGTGTTTACAAGTAGCCTCAAACTCTGACTTGTGGGTTTGAATGTGCCAACGATGTCCTGTGTAGAGTTTAATAAAGGTGATTATCAGTTGACTGGATGGATATGTATGTATTGAACTAATGACATAAATATGCATTTGGGTAATTAAATACCATCCGTGTAAGTAATGTCAGTTCAGTGTGATTATTGATCTGATCACCTCTGCTATTGTGACGCTGACACTCATTTACAGTGAAATGATGAGCATTGTTATAGACTGTCTTCTATTATTCGACTTATGTGTTCATGTGGTGACAAACAGCTGAAAGGAACAATGGGCCCGATTCACCAATATGTTCTTACGAATCTTCTTAGATTCTTTCTTAAGTTGTCCTTAAGAAGTTTTTTAAGAAAACCCTACATCGGATTCATCAACGCGTTCGTAAGCCCCAGAATTGTTCGCAGCTGTGTTCTTAGATTGATGAATGCCATCTGTTCGTAAGTTGAAAGCGCGTGCCAGGTGAGTCTAATTAACATACGATTAGCATAAGTCACCGCCCACTAATGCCCATAAAAGGAACTGCAGCAGGACCCTGTAGACCAGGGGTGGGGAACCCTTTTCATATCGAGGGCCATTTCAATTTTTATAAAGTCCTCCGAGGGCCATACTATTATGAACACATACCTAGGGATGCAAAAAAAAGACAAAAAAAAAAAAGTCTATAACCACTGTGATACCAAGTCTCATGATTGCTGCATTTGAGTTTGAATTATTTATTTAGCACACATGCATATAAAATCACCAAAAAAAATAGAATAAAATGACAAGTAAAATATGTTTTCATGATCATACAAAACAATAAAAAGAGGTGCAGAGTTGAGGCAAGAGACCCGTAAGGGCCTGTTCGAGGCCTCTACTCACAAAAACTGCAATACAACAAGATAATCAAGAAAATAAATGAAAAAGAAAGATAAAGACAATAATAACAACAACAACTAGAAAGCACTCGGAGAGCGCAGACCTCCGCCAAGCGCAACAATTCCTGGCATATTGTGATTTCCACCATAAATATTAGTCCCACATATACTTTGACTACATATTTAGATTCCTTGACCATAAAAACATACCGATAGCCACTGGAATCATAATATATGTCTTAGTTCAATAGTTATTCACGAAAAAAAATTCACGCTTTGAAACAATTTTACTTTGTACGGCACGAGCGCCTCAGCGGCGGCTACGAGGCACGTTCACGAACTCTCCTTCGGCGTGAGGTTTCAGCTTCGTGGCTATTAATTCACTCACCACAAAACTTGCACGCGTAATATTCTCTCTGTCGGTACATGGTCGTGTGAAAGCTGCTTGTTGAGCCTCCAAACTCCGGCGAAGAGCGTTAATTTTATCCAAACGCATCTGTCCTTTCAACTCGTCGAGTTTAGCGTGTTTCGCTATGCATTTTTCGTCCGTGTCAATCAGTCCAGCCCACTACGTACATCACATGCTGTGTTCACTGACCCTGACCTTGACTCGGACATAACATAACCGTCTGTTTTATCTCAGAAAACGGGAAAATATTTCCTCGTTACGAAAGAAATTTCAGGATACGAAAGGCAAAAATACGCTACCGCTGCTACTCGGAGCTCGCGGAGTTTAGCGAACGGTCCCACTGTATAAGTGCACATATAAAATATAAAAATCTTATTGCGTGGCGGGCCGGTAGAAATGGTCTCGTAGGCCGTATACGGCCCGGAGGCCGGAGGTTCCCCACCCCTGCTGTAGACGGAGCAAAAAGCAGCAAAATGCCCAAAGCTTGCCTCTCCACGCCTGATTTCTGACGCCGTGTTGAACAATCAAGAAAGGATGGCTAACACGCTTGATAAAATTGCCTCAACCCTGATGACTATAGCCAACACGCTTAAAGAAATCAACGAGAATGTAAAAAAAAATAAACGTGTAAAAGCTGTGCTCGGATTGTGACAATAATGCATTTTATTCACAAACGGGCAATTAATCGCGCTCGAACGTGAACCGCGTGCCTGCAGTCTGGCCCCATCATTGCGTCAGGACGCACATCCTCACGGGGTTGTGGCTCTGTGTCCAAACACATCCAGCGCCCCTTTAACATGCCGATGGTGCATTCAATGGTGGAGCGACTGCGCGCATGCATCTGATTGAATAAAACTCCTGTGGAGTCTGAGGGTTGGTCAGTGGTGTCAACAACCAGGGCATATCCTCGATCCCCTAATAAAATAAATCAAGATAAAATCAAATAAAAAGACAGTTTTGGCATGGTTTCCAATTTGGTTGATTAATGTTAAGTCATTGGCACATTTACGTAATTTTACAATTCTCCGTAAATCACCAAAAATAGGAAATAAACAAATAAATAAATAAATATGACAGAATTATCATTGTAATATTGAATTTTATTGAACTGCACAAGAGAAGAAAACACAACCATGCCAACATGTCGGCACTGAAATGTGCGCAAGAGTACTCCTGAGTGTTCGTAGGATTTGTTCTTACCTACGAATAAATCCAGGATAAGAAGAAATTGGTGAATGCCACAATCTTCGTCAACTGTTCGTAAGTGGGACTTAAGAACAAATTTGTTCGTAAGAACGCTTCGTGAATCTGGCCCATTGTTTTCTTCAGAGCCGTGCTCGACCATAGACGGTACAAGCAGCTCAGATATTCAGATTCATTTCAGGAGGGTAAACTGGCAAATTGCCATTTTATGTCCTGATCTCTAGAGATCTCTGCTGAGACCATGAAAAATGTCACCAGCTTCCTCAAAGCATGACCAACCTATTCTATTGAGGAGTGATTCATGCCCCCTGAAATGACTTGGGTCGAGTTTTTGGCTTCTCTATTGGAATCATCAGGCTAATGGTTAAAATCCACTCATTACAACTGGAAACTTATATTGATAAGTGTCTTTGAAAATTCTCATTCATCCAGGTCATAGTTATCCAAAGTAAGACCTCTGCATCGGCTAGACTTGTTCGGGGTTTCTTGAAGACGTTTCACCTTCACTCCAGAAGGAGGAACTGAAGAAGCCTACTGGAGAGAAGGCCAAACATCTTCAAGAAAACCCTGAGTACAGTCGATGCAGAGATCTTACTTTTGAATTGTATTAGTGAGGACTTTATAATGGTCAGATTTTAGCCACACACACATAAACATTGTATTATTATAGAATACATAATATACCAAGCACCAACGTAGTTTCTACGAAAATGCAAAGACTACATTCCACTCCAGTCAGATTCTGGCTATTGTTCACGCAGGATGCAGCAGTCAGTAATCCACGAGGCTTCTTTTTGAGAAACTTGTCCATAAGGGGCTGTGATGGTTGACTGAAAAAGAGGTGAAAATAATAATTACTTAATAGATATTTTAAAGGCTAAATGTGTTAATTCTACAATAAGCCTTATGGACCCAATATACTGCAAACTAAAGTTGATAGACGTGGTAAGGTCAATCTATTAATGGCAGATTTACATGCCCACATTGCTATTTTTAAATAGCTGAAATTTTGTAATAATAATATAAAATCCACATTGTAACTGGTAAATCATCAAATAATTGTGGTGAAGCAAAAGTATTAGTTTCCTCTGAAATTTAGTTTTTTTTTTTTATTATTTAGAGTAGAAGTACCGTAAATTCCGGACTATAAGCCACTACTTTTTTTCTACACTTTAAACACTGTGGCTTACTCTACGGTGCGGCTTATTTATGTTTTTTTTTTTTTTTTTTTGTGGCGCCAAAAACATTTTGCCTGCCAACAGTAGACCAATAAAATTGATGAGCGGTCCAGACAGAGGTCCAATGAAATTGTTTGATAGTCAAGCGCACTATCACAACTACTGTGAATCAGTCATTTTTACTAACCCTCATCAACATGGAAAATACCAGAAGAAAAGCATATGATGCGGCTTTTAAGTTAAAAGCGATCACTGTGGCGGTTGAAGAAGGAAATCGAGCTGCCGCGTGTAATCTTGGCATAAATGAATCAATGGCGAGAAAGTGAAGACGCCCGCATAAAGAACTGATCCAAAGCTTTTAGACGTAAACATAGCAGGTGGCCCGAGCTTGAAAACTTTCTGGAAGACTGCGTGTAGCTTGTATGTAGCTGATACAAACGTATATTTCAAGGTAGCTGCATTACAGACACCGTGAGGAGGAAAAAAAAGCATTTACTGGTACAATATATTTGTTTATGATAATAAAAGAATCATAAAAAAGATAATAAAAGAATTATAAAAGAATCCCTACAAAACTTGAGCTTTAAATTTAATTAAACAAGGTTTCAAGGCAGAGAAAATTCCTCTATTTTTTGTAATCAAGTTACTCGAATTACTCAAGAAATCGTTGCAGCCATAATTTAAACATTCCAAGAAATGTGCTTGAAAAGTAGAAATGCTGTTTTCCCAGAAAAGTGGTTTTAGCATTTGTTGACATTTGACTCCAGTCTGATATAGTCACACTGGTCAGCCTTGCTTCTCTTTTTGCCAGCTTCTGCTGTGTGAAGTTGTTACTATCTGTCTGGGGAGTCGGTGTATCACTGTCCTTTTGAAGTCTAACATATTTGAGCTGTTTGCCTTATATTTTTACAGTTTGTGTTCTGCTGTATCATTAAGAGTTGATTATTTGGTAGATGAAACTAATATTAGCTCAAAATGTTACTGTTTTTTTTCTCATGGTTTTATACCCTATTCTAACTGTTGGTTTTGAGTGTTAATTAACATATTTATAAATCACAGAATAATTGAAATAACCATATTGTGTGTGTTTAAATGTTTGGTGAAATAATATTTCCGCTTTGAAGAAGTGTCTGATTTTCTAAGCTAACTACAAGTTTCCATAGCAGTGGCCTAGTTCATGTCCTCTGGGGTGTAATTTTAGCTCGACGTACGCGCGTGTTTGTGTGAGCATGTGTGTGTCTGCTGTGTGTATCTGAAAGTTTGTGTGCATGTGCCTCCTTTTTGACTCCTCTTCATATCCACTTCTCCTCCATATGTGTCTCTTCAAGTTGTAGCCGTGTCTTTCGTCTGTATGTCCATCTGTCTGGGATGCAGCACGAGGTTAGGACAGACTGTTCAGTAACCTGTCACTCTGCTGCTATAATAGCTTGTCTAAACTTAATCTGCACTATTATTGGAACGAGATTGCGGAGAATTAATTGAACACAATCGCGTCATATTGAAAATGAAGCACTGCACCCACAGGGCATGTTAAACTAACTATAACACTTCTGTTCAGCTTTGAGTATGTCTGATCTGTTTAGGACAATAATATTAATAAATCAACCTAGACCACAGTTAATGATATAAAATATAGGAACAGTGATGATTCATTCTGAGCAGAGTGCTGAGTACACACAACTGCAATTTTTTTTTAGTGCGACCAAAAATACATAAATGCATATATTTGCCAGTAGAGAGCAGTTTTTTTACAGCCAACAGTAATGATTATTAATATTAAAGCAAACAGAGCTCTCGTATCGCAATAGTAGTGGTATGTTCAGATATCCAAATTCAGGTAGTGGGTAGTACAGCTTTAGCCTGAATAAACTAGTTTCTGGCATGGTACCAAGGCTGCTACGGAAATCAAAGTCTGAACTGGACAGAGAATATGGGAAGTAAACACCAGGCTGTAAGGTTTCGCATTGTACTTGCAGCTCAAGAAAATACAAGCTGAGCAAGTGGCTGTCAGCTCAGGTCAAATCACTGATGTCAGAGGACCTACTGGAAGGTTTGACCCTAAAAGGAGAATCTTAATTTGAACAGCACCTAAAGTAGCAATGGTTGCATCCTGACAGATGATGCATCATTGTTGGCAACCCCAAGAAGCTGCAAGGTGAAAAACGGGTAAAAAGGATTTTTTTCTCTGGGGATTAATTAATTTAGTGTGTGAACATTAATCCTGATTCATTATATTTCCCTCAAAAAGGAGATTGTTTTATTCACTAAACTGCACATCTTTCAGGCCAGATATGCAGAAGAAAAACTAGTTGTGGGGAACAGAACAGGAGTGATGTGGTGCAGAGAAAAGGATAAACTGACGAGGGGCCCACCACCAGCATTTCCCAATTGAACAGGAGTGAAACTTTAATATGAACCTACAGGCTGCATTTATCTAAGATGATCTGACCCCCTGAGTCCCCTCAGATTGTCCCCTGGCTCCTCCTCGATGCAGGGTTAATGCGGGATTTCAGATTGATTGTGTTGACCTGAATGTGATCGGGTAGTCTTTACATGATCAGGGGTTTTGGGGCCGATTATTGAGTTTAAATAAATCAATAACAGATCACGCAAGGGAGCACTGTCTTTCAAAATCCCTTGCATATTAAGGTATTCACTGTTCAAAAAACCTTATTGTCCATCATTCAGTAACAGACACCACATAGATATAAAAAACATTTAAACCAATAAGACAGACAATACAGTTGATTGAAACTTGAATCATTTCCTAGCAATATCGTCAGCTTGCAAACAAACATGTCAGTGCAGTAAGACTTTGGAGTAGATGAGACAGATAAAACACAAACTATCTGCAATATAGGCAATGATAATTATCAAAAATTCTCACCACAAAGGGACGTCATTGATCGGATTGGTGAATTAAGGCATTTGGGCTCATCACACAAATTGTATAAAATGTGAAATATCCGATCTTCAGAAAGCATGTGATGATCAGGTCGATCCTGGATGTGAGCAGTTGTGAGTCTTTTATTTAGCAGCTGCAGTGGCACATTCAGGCCTAATGGTGACACATTGGGAAGACAGAAATAAGGTCACGCTGATGTTGTCAAAAGGAGACAAAGATCTGCAGAACCATCTCTGAAATACCACAAGGGTGGAAGAAGCAGCACCACCTGTCGGTGAAGCAACAGTACATCAAGATCAGCAGTGCTGTTCAGAAAAATTTTCTTTTTCTGACTATCACGTTGAAATGAAGAGTGTGACCCTGCACTTAGACCACCACGACACCCCACACGTGTGACACTGCAGTGATGCTCCTGTGTGTGTTTGTTACACAGCAGGCCATTCTGTTGTTCTTCACTTATATTTTTTTAACCACAAATGGTTTTGTAGACTTTCACTCATTTTTTTCAATCCCTCCAGCTTTTTTCCTTTCCCCAGCTTTTCCCCTCCCCCTCTCCCTGTTTCTCTTTCCTCCTCTCTCCCTCTTTCAGTCTGTCTCTCTCTCTCCACTTTTTCTCCTTCTATTGGTTTGGGTTGCAATCATGTTTTACCCCCTCCCTCCCCATCTTGCTCTCAGCACTTTACTGCTCTCTCTTTTTCTGTTCTTCTCTTCACATTTACTGCTCCCTCTCTGTCCCTCATTTTTTTCTTTCTCTGTACATTGCTGCTCACTCTCTCACTCTCTCACTCTCACGTTCTCTGCCCCATCTCCTCCTCCTCTTTCCATTTACATCCTACCCTCCCCCACTGCAGCCTCTCATTTTTTTCCACTCATTCTCTCCCTCTCCCTCTCTCCCTCTCCCCGGCCATCTTCTCTTCATCACCCTCTCTCTTCAATCCCTTTTATTCCATGCAATCATCTGTTTTCTCTCTCTCTCTTTCTCTCTCCCTCCCTCTCTCTCTGATTGCATTCTCTACTATGCCCCCATTTTGTCCTTTGCCATTTTACTCCTTCCTCCATGTTCTATCTATTCTATTGTTTACCACACCCGCTTGATGTTTTATATCAGAAGGTTAAATCAAATGATTGATGCCACCTATCTAAAAATGTACCCGACAATAAGACCAGCATGGAAGTATTTTCTTGTGTGTTTTGATCTCTGCTGCTGGACCGCCCATGTTGGTCCATAATTTCCACAACTCTTTCAGGAACCAAAGCGAACCTTTATTACCAACACGATGCTCCCTTCTGTCTGGATTCAACAAGTGTTCAGGGTTGGGAGAACAACATGTGTGAATACATCACCTCCCTCCCTGACACCAGCAGCTGCCACAGGGAAACGTGGGGTTGCTGAGGGGTCTTGACATGTTTTCAGTGTTTGTATATTTTGTTTTGATTTTGTTAAGAGGTAGTCAATAGCTCCCAGGGTGCATTTCAACAAATGTGCAGTGGCAGAATGAATGTCAGCCCTGAATTTACTCATTATTGTGAATGTCTGATGGATCATTTGTCATAATTAAATGTCAAAGGTCTGCAGTTTGCAGTTAGGTGTTGTAGGTTTTCTTGCCAGAAATTGTATGACATGTGTTTGTGTGTAGACTAAGAAGTAGATTTCTATCATAGATCAAACAACATAAAGGATGAAACCATTATGGCAACTAGTCAATTTCAACTAGTGTTTGAAGAACTCTACCTGCTGTCTAGACCGAGATTGTCCTATATTTCCTCATCATCTCTTCCAGGTTTTGCTTCTTTTCATTCACCTTGATTCTTTGATGTGATCTACTTCATTTGTAGCTGTCAGGTGTTTCACCTGTTGTTTTACTCTCCTCTCCTGGGAGCTTTTTGGAAGTGTTCCATAGCTCCAACTTTGCATGGCTGAAAGTAGCAGGCCTGCTTAGAAAGGCCTCTTTCCTATCTTCCAGTTCTCCCACTTTTACTGCAGTGTGCTCCTCTCTTCCCATCCCCCTCCACCTCCATGTCTGTCTGTCTCTCCTCTACACCCCTCCCTTGTCTTTTTCTTCTATGTTCTTTCCTTCCTTCCTTCCTTCCTCTCACCCCCATCATTCGATCATCCCTCTCATCATCATCGCTGTCATTCGCCATCCATCTCTCCCTCTCATCTCTCTAACAACATTCTTAACACTTTTTTGCAAAGCTCTGTTGATAAATGAACAGTGAACAGATAGAACAGTTGATATTAGCCTGTAATGGAGAGAAGGAGAAGCATTATAATTAGACAGAAAGAAGAAATTATGCTGAGCATAGGAGGGAGCAGCATTGAGGATCCATTATTTCACAGTGATATAATGTTGATTTTATTTTTACTTTTTTTTTTTGTCTTGTGACATAGCTCATCTATCACAACAGTGCCAGGCAGCTGTGGGTGTCACTGATATATGAGCTGCCCGTTTGTTTGTGTGTTTGCTTGCACTGGTGTGACCAGAAAGCGTGCTGGAGGGGAGGAGGTGGCTAGTGTTAGGCCCCGCCTCCTCAGGCTGCCATATAAGTAGGAGAGGAGCCATGCTTGTTGCCACTCAACAGTCTGACTGAAGAATGAGATCGTTAAAGCACCTGAAACCTCACAGGAGGAGGAGCCTGGTGAGTTTACTGGCTCTCGCTTGTCGCATGTTCGGTAGTTAGTGAGTGAAGAACGTAGGTGGAGTACGCTTGGACGGCTGTAGCCGTTGCTCCAGATTTTTTGCAGGATTTCTTTGTTTTGAAAGTTTCAATTTTTTCACTCCTCCCACCATGTGACTTGTGTCTGTAATTATGCCCTCCCTTGTTTTCCATGCTTATCCAACTCTTTTATTCCCTATTGTCTCACTTATTCTCCATTCTTTTTATCACTCTTTCTTCTGTCCTTCATTTTGTGGAAGATCTTTTACTGTTTTTTTAGTCAATTGCTCTCTCCCTCTCTGCATTTTCTTCTGCTCTCTTTACCACTGCTGAACATTCACACTCTTGCTCTTTCTCTCTTTCACTCCTTTCCTGCTCTTATCTCCTTCACTCTCCCTGCTCTACCTTTCATCTACATTTCAGTTATTTTTCCTCTTCTCCCCTAGACACTCTTGCTTGCTCTAAGATTTCACTCCATGTTTGACTTGTTCTGGTTCTGCTCTGGTTCTTTCTCTTGATTTGGCCTCTCCCTTTATATCCCTTCATATTTCCATCTTTTCTGCACTTAAGTCTCTCTGTGTTTGTCTCTGTCTCTCTCTGTCTCACTGTGTGTCAGTGAGTAAAGAGACTATCTAATCCAGGGGTGCTCATTACGTCGATCGCGGAGGTAGTACTGGTCGATCGCGGCGTGGCATTAAAAAATATCAGCCTATCATTTATCCCATCACTTGATTTATATACAGGGCAGCCAGTTAGATGACAACTGAATTTGACATTCAGGTGACCAATCAAGCGCAAACAACGGCGCTAAATGCAGCAGAATTTACGATGTCAGCCTATCATCAATCCCGTTACTTGATTGACATACAGGGCAACCAGTCAGAAGCGCTGAGCTATTCAGCGAATTACCTCTGATTTTAAGCCATCGCTAAAGCTTATGGTCATCAAAATCAATGAGGGAGCAGGACCAAGTAAGAAGACAAAAACATATCACTTTCATACGGAATGGAAGGTGGACTTTTGTTCACGATGTCATTTTTGAAGTGCGTTGAAGATTATTAAGTACATGAAGATTATTAAGTCCAAATATGTTCCATGACTGATGAACATTTGGAAGTGTGCTTGAGACTGGCTGTCAGCAGCTACTGTCTGGACTATGCATCCCTGGCTGATTCAATTCAGTGCAAGTCATTAAAGTAAACTCAGGCAATTACAAAAAAAATGTTAATAGTTAATTATTATGTGTGTTTTCAAAATTGGCTCATTTGGTTATGCAAGGTACATCAACATACATTGTACATACAAAGAATCCTCAATACATTTGAAAATTAGATGTTTTGCATTTTTGTGGTGGGTAGATCCCTTTGACTTGGTCATTTTGTAAGTAGCTTGCATGCTGAAAAAATGTGAGCACCCCTGATCTAATCCCTCACACAAACATTGCACATTAGCGTGCTGTATTAGCATGGTGCTGTCCATACTTCATATATCTGTCACCAGGTCTTTGCCTCTTAATTCTTTTCATCTTCTTGTACCTTCATGTTTTTATGGTCTGCCTTTATGCATTGCAGTAGCTATTTGCGACTTTATCTCATGACATCCACTTCTAATTGAAACAATTGTCAGCATCCTTTAAAACAACACTCACACCGGTGTCTGTGTGCCTTGTGGTGTCTTGATGACATTTATGTGATTTTTTTTTTTTTTTTTTTTTTTTCTTCCAGGAGGAGGCGAGCCGGCGCCTGGGTAGATGTGAGCCCAAAGTAATGGCCAGGCTGGTGGACATAGGCACACAAACAGATCCAGTAGTTGTGCTGTCCTTGGCCCAGGCTGCCGTGCTAGGTCTCATATCCCAGAATGAAGTTTTTGGAGCTACCATTGCACCCAACGGCTTCTACACCGGTGAACCCAAAGAGTCCCCCGCACCGCCAGTAGACGGCGTTGATTACGAGTACGCGGACCAGCTTATTGGAGCCAACGGAGACTATCTTGGAGACAACCTGGGAGAAGACAACCAGATGCATCCTAGCTGCAGTCAAAGGAGGTGGCAGCAGGGGCCCCCTCAGCACCCAGAAGGGAAAATTGTAGTCCCCAGTCGTCACACCCTGCAAGCTGCTGAGGTGTCCTCCTCCCACGTGAAAGGGGAAGTGGTGAACTCTGCAATGCCATCCTGTGTCCACATGCTTAATAATATGGCTCCCAGAGGTGGTTTGGTACAAGTAGATCCAGCTACGCTCAGAGGCACCAATAAGAACTGTGCAGAGTGTGAGCGGGAAGTGTCCAACCAGCAGCAGACGAACACACATGTACACCCACCTCCACCCCAAGTGGGCCAGAGGGGACCAGAACAGAGCCACAGAGCACTGCAGGTCCAGCGAACGATGGGTTCCCTAGGCCGAAGTGGGAGAGAGGCAGAGGAAGATGTAGAACGCCAAAGGAACAGTTTGATGAAACCCACGCAGCAGGATGAAGCCATCAGCAGCTACTTCCAGACCAGTGAAGTCGGCAGCTACGATTCAGGGGAGATGAACATGGGGGGTGAGTACGAAGACAACAGTCAGAACATGATGTGGACAGATGGAAGCACAGGGGGCCAACACCAGCAGCAACCTCTGCACCACCAGCTGCCTCGTCGGCAAGGTGGCCGTAGAGTTGACCGACT
The DNA here is from genome assembly GCF_003711565.1 of Takifugu flavidus. NCBI lineage: Eukaryota > Metazoa > Chordata > Actinopteri > Tetraodontiformes > Tetraodontidae > Takifugu > Takifugu flavidus. Next base: position 5,210,909 of record NC_079521.1, read on the forward strand.
TGATATAAACATCCAGATCGATGAATCGTACTGCGTAGATGTGGGAGATGGTTTGAAGCGCTGGAAGTGCCGGATGTGCGATAAATCCTACACCTCCAAGTACAACCTGGTCACACACATCCTGGGCCACAATGGCATCAAGCCACATGCATGTCCACACTGTGGCAAACTCTTCAAGCAGCCCAGTCACCTCCAAACCCACCTGCTGACCCACCAAGGCACTCGACCCCACAAGTGCACTGTTTGCAAGAAGGGCTTCACCCAGACCAGCCACCTGAAGAGACACATGCTCCAGCACACTGATGTCAAACCCTACAGCTGCCGCTTCTGCCGCCGAGGTTTTGCCTACCCCAGCGAGCTGCGAGCGCATGAGGTGAAGCACGAGCGTGGACGGTGCCACGTCTGTTCCCAGTGTGGGATGGAGTTCCCCACATATGCACATCTGAAACGCCACCAAACCAGCCACCAGGGCCCACACACCTTCCAGTGCACAGAGTGCAACAAGTCATTTGCTTACCGCAGCCAGCTCCAGAACCACCTCCTGAAGCACCAGAGTCCTAGGCCTTACACATGCTCCCAGTGCGGCTTAGAGTTTGTGCAGCTACATCACCTGCGACAGCATTCGCTCACTCACAAGGTACCGACTCCGACTGTGGGCACAAAATATCCCAGCCAGACTGAATGATCAGCGACAGCGTATTGACATTACATTATTAAATGATAAACTCAGTGACTGGAAAGGCTTCTTCAACTAACTTATCCAATATACATCTGCATTGGGAGGAAAACCAGCTTAGAAATAAGGAAACTGTAGAGGAAACAAGAGTATTTATGTCAGCTTAATGTTAATCTTTTTAATACATTCACAAGAATTTGACCACCTCTGCATGAATGCATTTATTGACTGCAGCACAATTGAGGCATGTTATTGAATATGATCATCTGACTAATTTCCATCCAATACAAGTTATGGAGCACCCCTCCAGAATTTGAATGATGACTGGCTCATATGACACTTGAAAACACAAATAAAATTCAGATCTTTGAGGCTTTACTGAAATGTGATTACAAACCAATAATATAAAATTAGAGCAGTCAATGCAGAATTCATGATTGCATCCATGTATGAGCAGAAAGAAGGATGGACAGGACGGTTGGTCGACAGAGGGAAGGGCATTTTTGTCGCGTTTCATTTGTCCCATTTCTTTTACTGCTCCCCCTGGCGGACAGTTGTAAAATAACCTTTTTTGCAGAGGAGGACAGACTGCCACATCTATCTGTTCTTGCTCTTTCATCTTGCTATTTTTTGCATACAGATTTCTTTTCCTCAATAACTCTGACAACACTTATTCGTGTATTTTCTGCTGACATTGAAGGCAGAGTGTATTCATTTAAGCTTCAGGGTGTGAGATAATTTGAGTGACCTGCTCAAGGATAAGGCATTTCTCGGTGCATATGATTGAGAACAGGACAGGAATAGAATAAAAATGTGCAAAGCTTCACTTTGATATGCTTCTTTACTGCATATTACATTCCCCCTCCTCACCTCACACTGTTTTGTTTTTGTCTCGCCCCCTCCTAAGTTGTCTCACACGCGTTTTCCTCAGGTTAAAAAGGTGGGAATTTATTTAAAAAGGCAGTGCATTTTCTCTGTAAATAACAGTGATGTGGTAAACATGTGCAACCTTTTCCATTTGTTTGCAGGGAATGAAAGGCCACAAGTGTGATGTATGTTCACGGGAGTTCACACTCTCTGCCAACCTGAAGAGGCACATGCTGATCCACAACAGCGTAAGGCCCTTCCAGTGTCATGTCTGCTTCAAGAGCTTCATCCAGAAACAGACACTCAAGACACACATGATCGTTCACCTGCCTGTGAAACCATTCAAATGCAAGGTTCGGCGCTAATGTGGTATTTTAAGACGCAAATATCACACGTTTAGACGACACCATTGAATCTGTCCATATTCATCAATGTATTTTTGCCCTTTTTCCAGGTGTGTGGTAAGTCCTTTAACAGAATGTACAATCTGCTGGGCCACATGCATCTTCATGCTGGCAACAAGCCTTTCAAGTGTCCTTACTGCACCAGTAAGTTCAACCTGAAGGGGAACCTCAGCAGGCACATGAAGGTCAAACACGGCATGGATGTCTCTCCAGAAGGACAAGGTAAGGCTTGCTTACGAGTAAGGCTATCATATTTGTCATTCAAGGGTTTTACCTGTTTTTGTTTGTTTTGTTTTTTTAAATATAACTTTAGTAGCACAATATACTACAATAATCAGGAAACAGGAAGAAAAGGTTATTCTCAACATGACATCATTCTGTCACTGATTTTGCTAAAGCTTGTGAGTCACCATTTGTAGTCCCACTCAGAGGTCCATCTATCAGTAGCAGTGCTACAGCACACAGAAATTGTTGTACAATTCAGTCTTTATATTATGCAGGGCATTGTGCCTCAGCGAGCATATTCATATGCTTCAGTGTTGTGTGTAATCCATGATGTGATACTACAAATGTTCCCCTTGTGCTTTTGCCATAACCAGCCCCCCATAACTTCAAACACCTTCCTGTTCTTGTGCGGGTGATCCAGCATGATCAATGTTTGCTTCTCTGGTTTACAGAAGTTCTTCCAGAGATAGAGAATCAAGGGGAATATGAAGGACAGAACTTTAACTTTACATCGCCAGATAACCTGGACAACGGAGGCTCTCAAAACCTCACCAAGCTCACCACAGCTAACTTGGAGGACATGGAGGAGTATTACAACTTTGGAAAAGATGCAAGCAGCTATGCTACACCTTGAGTGCTGCTGGAGTAGAGAACACGTGTCTGTCTTTGCCCAAATGTTATCACAACTTTGAAGGAAAGGGAGATTTTGTTGAAGGGGGGTTTAATGTCAACCGAGGCCTCATTCCGGAAGAACTGATGAGGCCAGGAAGGAAATGCACTTCACATGAGACATTCCAGCTGCTCTCACAGACAGCCCCACCTGTATGTTGTATGTATCTATCATTAAAAAAGGAGCTACTGTTGCAGAGATATCGGTCACATTTCATGTACCGGTAGTATAAATTTAAATTTGGCAATTTATCACTCATAACTCATACATTAGCCTTTTTTGGACTAAGAGACACGTGCAACCAAACTTCCAGCTGTCAGCTGTTTCATCGCCCAGAATATTTGATCAGGACTGACACTAATTCCCTTTGTTCACACTCTTGTTTTTCATGGTGACAATTTGCATTATTGGATCCGGTGTAGTAAAATAAGCCACTCTAGAACTTCTAAGTGCACAATACAATTGCACTTTCCATTGAGATTTGTCATTTTCTCTCAAACAAGTCTGTTAAAAAATGGGGTGGGGGTGTTTTCCCTGCATCTTATTTGTAAACTGCAAATATTTTGGCAAGAATATTTCAGGTCATATGTGAATGGAATGAGCCGTTGATTTTGTAGTTGCAGCACTCGAAGGCAGGACTGTCTTCACTTATACCGTTTAAATCGTCTTTGTTCTGCCTCAGTCGAGGGCAGATTTAAAAAGACTTTATACACTTTCCACTTGTTTTAAGAAAAAACAGGACATAATTAGAAGGTACCTTCTGAGTGATTGAAATGAAAGTGGACTGATACTTGTGCTGCGTTTCCTATTTCTGTTTTTGGGGATGAAACGCCCCCTGTCCTGCCATGCAGGTCAGCTTTGATATGCACACTAAACTTGAGGAATGGTCTTTTTTGGTTTTGAAATTAGGATTATAAAACCCAGACCTCATGGAAATTGACCATGGATTATTTAATAAAGGTTGTCTGGTTTAAGTGATGTAGTCTGGTCGTGTGAATAAGCTCTGTGTGTGTGTGTGTGTTTGTGTACACACACACACACACACAGAGGTGTAAATCCTTAGTCACCAAGAAAAAGGTCAGACTCTAATATCTGGTTGGACCTCTTTCAGCTCTGATGACGACACATTCGCTTTAACATCGTTTAGATAAGCTTCTACAAGCTCACAGATTTATTTCCATCCAGTGTTGCATTCATTTTCCACAAAGATGATGGGAGAGTCGAACCACTGAAAAAAGCTTCTCCATTACATTCTAAACGTTCTCAGTGGAGTCGAGGTCTGGACTCTGCAGTGGCAGATCCATGTGTGAAAATGTCTTGCCATTCCTGAACCACTCTTTGACTATCTCAGCCCCAGGAATCCTGGAATTGTCATATTGGGAAGAAATCCTCCACTGATGGAATAACCTGGTCATTCAGTATCTTCAGGTAGACAGCTGACCTCATTCATTTTTCCATAAAGTTGCTGAACCTGAACCTAGACCTGAGGACCTGCAGCAGCCCCAGATCAGAACTCTGCTCCTTCCCCGGCCGGTCCATTAGACACTAGGCATGATGGGTATGCCACATCATCTGCCTCTCTTTTTATCCTGATGCTCCATCAAGACCTGTCAGACCAGTTGACCTTTTTGCCACAGGGTGAGACCAAAACACAATTGGTGATCACTTGAAAAACCTCAAAAGATACTTGCCCATGTAGGATTATCCAACAGGAAGTTTTTGAATTTGCTTGGCTAAATCCAGATGGCTTTTTTCCCCCCCGCCAGGCAGCGTTTATATGCATTTTCCAGGACATTTTCAGTGACGTTGAAGGGGCAGTGACTGAGACGGCGTCGACATCTGCTGGTGACACACTGCTATTGCATCATCTTATATTAGGTCTACCCCCTGCTGGACAAAACACGGCCTACAACCACTGCATGGCGGATAAACTGACAGACTCGATACAAATCTGTCAAAAACGAATGCGTTAAAACACCTCAACAAACCCAAGATTCTATCTGGGCAATCTTCCATTTCTCAATTACATTTTTAATCAAGTGTAGAATATGACATAGTCCTTTATATGTTGTTCCCCAAAGATCCTTTAGTTAAAGTGACTATTACAAATCAGTCTTAACTTATACAAGATAATCAACTATAAAGAGTGGGAGAGAGCAATAATGGTTAAGAGCTGTGGGCTGAAAAATAAAAAATAAAATGGCAAAAGTAGAAAACAGTCCTTAAAATACAGAAGGCTTTTTTTTTTTTTTAAAGTGCTCATACCAACAGAGGGATGGTTAGAAAAAGCAACCTTAATATCTGCTGTCAACATACATTTCTTCATAAGGAGTCTTCTGATTGTTTTTCATCTACCCAGAGATCTATCCAGGTTGGTTCTGATGGCATCCAGGAAGTCTGTGGTATTGACGTAATGTTCATTCATTTTACAGCTGCAAGATTACATCCGGGGATTAGTGAGCAATAAGGAGTAGGGTTTGGGTCAGCTCAACTAGAACAAATGTTTTCACTGTGTTTAACTCACTTTGCCAGGCCATGAATGCAACCTGCAAGGTCCTTGGTCATCACACCACTTTCTACCGTTTCCACACACACTTTTTCTAATGTCTGGCAGAACCTGAAGGGTGATAATACAGATTATGATGCAGAAATATTCAGGTCACATTAAATGATGCCACTAAATAAGCAAACACATACCTTATCAAGTCAGGATTTCCATCCAGTTTGCCTCTGTGTTCCAGCCCTCTGGTCCAAGCAAAGATGCTGGCGATCGGGTTGGTGCTGGTGGGTTTCTCCTGCAAAAAAGAAGAATGGAGTTTTTAAAAGTATAGCACAATATAGCATCACACCAGGTGATGTAATCGTGGACCTTACCCTCTGATGTTCACGGTAGTGCCTGGTGACGGTGCCATGAGCAGCTTCAGCCCCAATTGTCTTCCCATCAGGACACAGTAGCACTGATGTCATGAGTCCCAGAGAACCGAAACCTGAAGTCAGTACAGAGACATGCCCGCCATCACCATCAACTCATCAGCCACGTCACGCAGCTCGGATGGAAGACATGGAGTTTGTGTTTGTATTTTTAACCATACGGAGTTGACACGGACGACCCTGAAAGACTTCCTTTGTTTTTGTGCCGAGCTCAACTATGGAGCTACAACACACACACCAGCCACGAAGTCCTCATACTTCTCGTAAATGTCCTGGAAGATGTCTTTGAAGCGGCACATCATAGGCTTTCAGAATGGTGTTCTTGGTGCTCATATACAGAGGCCACTTCTTCTGAATGGCATACTGGAAGCAGCTGTGAGCGAATCCCCAGATAGACTGTACAACAATAAAAGGAAATTTAAAAAATGGGGTTTTCCCCATTCCAAAGAACAAGACATGCATCCTACTCATACCTCATCAGTGTTGTACATCCCCATCCCACAGCCCCCTGAGTTAAAGTCATACACCTCCCATTCCTTTTGTTTGCTTCCATCAGCTGGGGTGAAAATGATCCTGAACTTTCCTGGTTAGTTAACGACAAAATCAGTTGCTCTGTACTGAGGAGTAAAAAAAAAAAAAAGAGTGATGGTTGGTGGGGCTGTTCATCTGTTCTAACTCTGAAGGACTTTTCCAAACAAGCGCTTGTGTTTCTCACCTGATCACCAAAAGCGTGTCTGCCGATTGTTATGGGCTGAGTCCACCCAGGAACGAGGCAAGGGATGTTTTTACAGAGGATTGGCTCACGGAAAACTGTACCACCCAAAATATTCCTGATGGTTCCATTTGGGCTCTTCCACATCTTCTTTAGCTTAAACTCTGCCCCAGAATGTAGAAGTTATGCATGAAAGGCAAATATTTGGATACATTTACGACGGAGGTGGTGGTAGGCCAGTCTGTTGGGAACTGGGCTGAGAAGCGGAGGGTTCTTGGTTTGAGCCCCAGTGCAGATAAAACATGGAAGGTGTTCTGGTAGAAGGGAAGGTGCCAGAACTTCTTCAGGGCACTATCGAGGTACCCTTGAGCAATCCACAAATGCTCATATAGGGCCCTGCTATGAGCTGGCAACTCCTCCTGGGGTGGACCTGCCTTCCCCCATTGTGGACCTTCCCCGTGACCCCGAAAGGCATAAAGTGGTTAAGAAAATGAGACAAGACATTTAAGACTTTACAGTAAACGCACCCTCAACTCGAGCCTCATCTGGGGTTATGGTGGCACACTTGACAGCCACGTTGTACTTCCTAGTTGCCAGGGCAGAGTCGACAGTGACTTGGTCGTCTGTCCGATCACGGTAGGGCAGCCCGAGGTCAAAGTACTTTAGCACCACATCAACATTTGGCAGGATGAGCTGGAGACATACACTGCAACATGTAAAACCCTGGGAGACAGGGAATTCTCCTTCCTTTGCTAAATACCTTGTCTTTGATAAACTCCCATATGATGCGAGTCATCTCGTCTCCATCCATCTCCACCACGGGTTGGTCCACTTTGATTCGACCTGTGGCATCTGAAACAGGAACAGCTAGAATAAAACAGCTTCAAAACTAAGCTGCTAGGAAATATGTACAATTATTTTATCTGGTAAGCCCAAAGTGTTGGAGATCTCTGAGATTTTTCCCTAAATCCCAGTATATCTCCCATCTTGTGCCCCACAGCTCACCAAATTGTGACATGGCTGAACTCAATTTTTCCTCTATTCTTTGTATCACTACACACCTTTTTGAAAACTTTGCATGTGATGTAACAATGCAAAATGAACCCCCAGGTCAGTTCAGACTTCTGCATTTATCATCACCAGATGTGCTGACTGTGGGAACATACAGGTTCTCCAACGAGCCCTTAAACTATTTCAGTCCGATATATTTTTCTGAGGCGTCTTCGCTAATTCAGAAATCCAAGACCACCACGTGTCTTTTAGATCCCATCCCAACACACCTGTTGAAGGATGTTTTACCAGTGATAGGCAGTTCTATCCTGGACCAGATCAATGGTTCTTTAGTGTCAGGTTATGTACCCCGGTCCTACAAGGTGGCAGTGATTAAGCCGTTGCTTAAAAAACCATCACTGGATCCTGATGTTTTAGCAAATTATAGGCCGATATCCAACCTTCCTTTTATCTCTAAAGTTCTTGAGAAGGTGGTGGTGACTCAGTTACTGGAGCACCTGCAGAGGAACAGCCTGTTTGAGATGTTTCAGTCAGGCTTTAGAGTTCATCACAGCACAGAAACAGCACTTCTTAAAGTTACTAATGATCTTCTCATAGCTTCAGATCATGGACTGGTCTCTATGCTGGTTCTGCTGGATCTCAGTGCTTCTTTTGATACAGTTGATCACAGCATCCTGTTACATAGACTGGAACATGTGATTGGGATTAAAGGGACAGCACTAAACTGGTTTAGATCATATTTATCTGATAGATACCAGTTTGCTCATGTCCATGGCGTTCCCTCTTCATACAGTAGGGTTAGCCATGGGGTTCCTCAAGGTTCTGTACTTGGACCAATCCTTTTCACCTTGTACATGCTTCCCTTAGGGAACATTATTCGGCAGCATGGGATAAATTTTCATTGTTATGCTGATGACACTCAGCTTTATTTATCCATGAAACCAGAGGAGACAGAGAAGTTAGTGAAGCTCCAGACCTGTCTTAAAGACATAAAGTCGTGGATGTCTTCAAATTTCCTCCTCCTTAACCCAGGAAAAACTGAGGTCATGGTGTTTGGTCCTGAACCTCTCAGGGATAGATTAGATCACATGATCACTCTAGATGGTATCTCATTAACATCTAGTCTCTCTGTGAGGAATCTAGGAGTAACTTTTGATCAAAATCTCTCCTTCAACTCACACATTAAATTAGTCTCTAGAAGTGCCTTTTTTCACCTGAGGAACATCTCAAAGATCAGGAAGCTACTGACGCGGCATGATGCTGAAAAGTTAATTCATGCTTTTGTTACTTCCAGGCTGGACTATTGTAATTCTTTATTATCAGGATGTCCAAACAACTCTTTAAGAGGCCTCCAGTTGATCCAGAATGCTGCAGCCAGAGTTCTGACAGGTATTGACAAAAGAGATCACATAACTCCTGTACTGGCGTCACTTCATTGGCTGCCCGTTAAATTTAGAATAATTTTTAAAACCCTTCTTCTGACCTACAAGGTCCTCAGAGGCCTAGCTCCATCCTACCTGGAGGAGCTAGTGATACCTTACCAGCCCAATAGACCGCTCCGCTCTCAGAATGCTGGTCTACTTGTGGTTCCCAGAGTTTCTAGGAGTAGAATGGGGGGCCGAGCATTTAGCTACCAGGCCCCCCTGCTATGGAACCAGCTCCCTGTCCAGGTACGGGAGGCTGACTCCATTGCTACTTTTAAGATCAGACTTAAAACCTACCTCTTTGAAAAAGCTTATTGTTGTTAATTTTGTAGTTCCAGTTACTATCATAGATAGAAAAATTATCATACTTAGGGGGTCGTCTAATCATTAGGTCACATTCTAGCTATGCCGTTATAGGCCAAGGCTGCCGGGGTCCGGAAACATGATCACCTGACAGGCCTCTGTCACCCCACTGGGTCATGGTTTCCTCTCCTCTCCTTTCCTCTCCTTTCCTCCTCCTCCTCATCAAGCAGACTAGTTATGATGATTCCTGTGTAGTTTTTCTGCTTCTCCCCCCCCCTCCCCTCTCTGTTTATTTACAGGTATCGCCGCCTTTCGGAGCTGCATGATGACCTCCGGCCCCGCTGACCCATTGTATAGAGTATTTTTGTGTGTGTTTCTGTGCTCTGTGCTCTGTGCCTCTCCTCTCCTCTCCTCTCCTCTCCTCTCCTCTCTCTCCTCTCCTCTCCTCTCCTCTCCTCTCCTCTCCTCTCCTTCTCTTCTCCTCTTCCCCCTCCTTCTCCTTCTCCTCTCCTCTCCTCTCTCTTTACCCAGCCGGCCATCAGCAGGAAGGTCCCCCTACATGAGCCTGGTCCTGCTCAAGGTTTCTTCCTGTTAAAGGGGAGTTTTTCCTTGCCACTGTTGCTTGTCTGGGGTTAGGCCCTGGGATTCTGGAAAGCGCCTTGAAACAATTTTGATTGTACAAGACGCTATATAAATAAAGGTTGATTTGATTTGCAACCACACACAGTAAATGGGCTTCTGACGGTGTAGCTGTGCCTCACATGCTCAGTGTGAAAAGAGCTTTACAGTTGAGCTACTGAGGTAAAGTTCAAATCATGACTTAAATGGTTGGCAGGCATGTTTAGTTTGAATGACATTGGCTAAAAGTAAAAAGTAAAAACAAACTTAATGCACACTTTCAAGGATTGTGAGGTTTGTTTATCTGAGTTTTTGACTCCGTTTGAATTCCACTGATCTCCCTGGTTGATCCTTCTGTAGGTGAGCGAGAAGACTTTAAACTTACAACCACGTGGGTTTGGTTATCATTAAACCAAGAGCAAGTGACTGCAAAAAAAAAAAAAAATCCTCTAATGATCAACTGATCTGATCTCATCAAGCACTTCAGAACGGTAAACAGTAAATTCAAGTGAATACATTTATTTTGTTTTAATTTCCCTTTTAAAGCAAAATTCAATAGAATGGCCTGAGCCCACAGCTGGCTTTGTGGTGGAAAATACAAGTGAAATATAAATGAAATTAGATTATATGATGGTTACAAGATGCAGGTAGTAAGCGTCACATATCAAGCACTTGCTGTAGCCAGTGGTTTATAAGCTAGTAGTTATTTACTACTATTATCAAACTACTGTAGCCAATAATAACTACTACTAATGGTAAACAAACTCCTATTACTATTAAACTACTACTAATAAACTAACTACTATTAAACTACCCTAGTAGTTAATAACAACTACTAATAAACCAATTGAATTGAATCAGATTTATTGCCATTGTTCATGTAATACAGTATTACACAAGCTAGGAATTTGTCTTGGTGTGACGCTGCGACATTCAACATAAAGAAGACAACACTAGAATAAGATAAATAAAATAAAATAAGACATACAGTATATACAGTATATACATAAATAGTAAGAAACAACAGGTTAACAGTTAACAACAGTTAACAACAGGTTAAAAGTACTAGAGTACTTACAGTAGTTTTTGTAAATATATATAAGTGAAAAAGCATGTTATGTACAATTACTACACGGCTGAATTTTAAGCGAAATTGTTTTTTGTTGGCGGGTGGCTAAACAGTGACCTTGGGATTTTATGGCCTCTGTCAAACTCATACCCGTCAACTTTATATACTCCTAATGGAGAGCAGACTAAATTCTTTTCTTTTAAAGAAAAGGTTTCCGAACTAAGGGATCGTTAACAAATTTCCAAAATATGGATGTTTGAAGATGAATTGATGTGTCCCCTGAGCCACGCCGTCTTCCTGCCGCCTCCAAACTCCGGCGCAGGCGCCCTCTCCAGCGTGCTCAGCAGAATGAAAACATTCAGAAAACTGCGTTTTTCAACTTACATTTCCTCTGTTGGGTTCCGTGGAGGCGTAGGGCGACGGACGAGATCAATTTAGGCGTATGGGCCAGTGCCGCCGAATTCTGTGACACGGCCGTCAGAACTTTGAGCAAGGCAGCCATGTTTATCCGGACGGAGTAGAGGTGAGCACCTGCGGACCGGTGACAGGTTGGCTTATGGGTGAAATACTCCTGCTGTTCAACGTGTCTTCATCCGTGGGAGCTGCCAGCAGAGTCTCTTTCATGAGCTTTAATATATTTAGGACCTGAGTTGTAGATCAGGATAATTGTTAATGAGACTGATTGGTCTCGCCGCTGCAGCGCGAGGAAGGATGGCGCCTCCAGTTTCTTTCTTATCTGCATTAATGCTCTAAGTCAACTTTTTGGATTAAACAAATCAAATCTGCCTGAGCCAACCCTGAAGGAGCCTTGGTTCTTCTTCTTTGACTCAAATGCTGAAGCATATCTGTGACTCTATCTGTCTTGCTCTGATATTTGGTTTCACAATGTTTCAATTTGGAATCCAAAAGCAAAAAAAAAAAAACAATATTTGTTTAGGTCAGAATCTGTTTTGACATGACATCACTGGCATGGGAAAGGAAATCTTCACCCTGATACCAAAAACATTCACAAATGAAGAAGGCAGTGAGTTTTACTAAAATCTGCAGATTAATGGGACAGAATTTGTGGCTTTGTTATGAAAAAAAAGATTTGGCCACTTTATACCCATTAAGCATATATCTTACTCTGAAATATCAAGGTAAAAGTAAGGATCATCCAGAAAGGGAATGAAAGTTACTTTACCCAAGGAGAAACATCTGCTACAGGCATATAAATACCTAAAAACTTTTTTTTTTTTTAACAACAATAATGTAGCTGTTGGTGTAACAGTGTTGAAGTGAAACAGATCTTGAACTATAATAAATAATACATTTATTCAAGGCTGAAAGGCATTGAGCTCAATTTTAAGACATTTTTGGAGTCAGACATAAAGAAATATTCCTGTGTGACGATGTAACAATTTCATCTGTCTGGAGGAGCATCATGCCTCTGAGTTCTAAGTGGTGGCTGCAACAGAACTTTTCCTCTCTGTGAAGAAGCTTCTGAGCATCATGACCTGTCCGATGCCAATAACAAACAGCAGAAGGGTCTCTCCGATGGACCAGAAGGTCACACGTTTGAGGAGGTCCTCTGCTTTGGTGTGGTCCAGGGCGTCCCTAAGCCTGGACCGTGTCTGCGATTCAGTCACGGTCTTCATCAGCTCGTGAATGGTGACGCAAGATGACTCCAACTGAAAATAGAAAGCAGTTTAACTGAGAAGACGGCGAGAGCCCAGGGCCAAACTGTGGAAGGTGGGGCATCTGCATGAACAAACACTAAATTGCAACTTCCAAACATTGATTTGAAACAGTAATATTTGACACAATGGCTGATGTTGAGCATAGACAGTAAATTAAACTAGATTGGCTGCTGAACTATACCATCGAAAAAAATCTACAGGAATGAATGGAGAATGTTTCTGAAATGAACACTGAGGTTTAATTTACCGGTAGACATTCTCTCACATACCTGCGTCAGTGCCGTAACACTGGACATGCTCTCCAGGAGGGGCTGCTCTTCTCCATGTCGGAAGTGCAGGTACACCGTTTTGTGTGTGTAGGTGGAGAACTCGTTGCTGAAGCAGACCTTGTAAATGCCCTTCATAGTCGTTGTGTGGGAGAAGTTGTCATACTGTTTCTTCTTCTCATTATACAAGACGTTGTCTTGAGGATCAGTGACAAAGCAGTCCACATCATAGTTGCCCCCTGAAATGACCTGCAAGAAAAGATAACACACACCCCACTTTTGGGTAACAGGATATGTGCAACATTGGTGGTTTAGTTGCAACATCAACATTTGTGGAAGAAATCAAGTGCCCTCTAACAGCAGTGCGGTTTAAGATAGTTGGGAAACGTGAGAGGCTTGACAAAATTACTGACTTTAAACTAAAGGTAAAATAATCTATGGAGTTCTTCCATTCGATTAAGCAAAATACATCTCACACTATTCTCCAAAAAAATAGCCCGCTGACATGGCCAAGAGTTACTTTTATAATGAAGCCAAGGTGCCAAAGCCCTTGCAGGAACTAACCTGGTAACCTATTTCAAACCTGATTCCTTGCTCCAATTCCTCGTGAAAACACTGTTTGTCGTTATCGGGGAGCTCAAATGTGAATTCACTCCCAGACACCACAAAGACCTGCAGTAGCAAACAGCTCAGTCCCAGGCGCAGCATGATGGTGGAAGCTGCTGGAAGAGCAACTGAGGCACATTAGCGTTTTGCGTTAGCATAACAACACAGCTGCTGTCACTCACCACAGCCTGACGTGGCACGAGCCCCAAACACTTCCGGGTTAGGGTTGTTTACTTTTATTTATTTATTTATTTGAATAAAACCACACTTTTAAAAAGTAACACGTATTTTTGCTGTTAACCCGCTATTTTGAAAATTTAGATAACGCAAATATTTTTCATTCGCTATAATAAAAATGTTAATGTTGCAAATGCTTTGTTGTAGCTACAAACCATTGTCACTTTAAACAAATGTAAATTTGATTTTCCATTACATTCCATTACAGCGAATTTCAGTGCTCTCTGTGTGGAATGCGGTCAGAGACGTAATGTCCGTAACATTTGAACGTAGAGCGTGTGTAAACTAGCGGAAGGGAGGCCGCCGCGGGCTTGAGCTCCACGCAGCGACCCCGTATTATGCAGATATTAACCTTCGCCTCTACCACCCGCGAGCTCGTGGGAACTAACGCAACTGCAATCATATTTGTTTTTGTAGCAGGTAAATCCCTTTTTTGTCCTTAGCCATCGGAGTTTAGAGGGGAATGTTCAAATGACAGTCTGCAGATTAAGATCAGCGCCTAAGATTGGTGCCTGTATCTTTGTCGTTCAGGACAAACTGCAATTGTCAGTAAAATGTCCGGTTTAATAACTACACTGTCCTTATGTTAAAAGCATGACAACAGCTTTATTTCACCATATATCCTTTTCACTCTCACAAGTGGGTAATAAAAAAAAGTGTTAAGGAGTGTTTCAGAGTATGGTCAGACTGGATGGGAAAACAGTCCTCCTCACTGGGGCTGGCACTGGCATTGGGACAGAGACAGCTCTGGATATTGCCTAGAGAAGTCAAAACCAAGGCTCCATTGTTGTCGTTGTTGTTGTTCTTAATAGTGTTATTGAGTTTACCTCTTTTGAGTCAGATTCTCAACTTCTCTTCCAGGGGCCACAGTGATTCTCACCTGTCAAGATCTGAGGTCGTCTTGCCATTTCCGCTGTCATTTCCAATTGCCATTTCCGCTGACATCCAGCAGCGGAAACAGCAATGTAGTGGTGGGAAAACTGGACGTTGCCTATCTGTAGTCTGTCAGAGATCTTAACAAAGATGTTGAGGAGAACAAGGAGCCTTTGGATTTCTTCATTAACAACGTAGGTAATCTGCAGTTATTCCCTCTCATTCAATTGGCTGGAGGCAAGGTTACATTTTTCTCTGGATTTTACTCGTGATCAGTGGGTGTCATTCATGAAACGTTGGAATATTTGCTAACAAATTTACACATAAAAGCCTACTCCACTAAAAAACTACTCTGGATTCAGGAACACGTGAAACTGTGTTCAGAAAACTCAGATCTGACAGTAAACACGTGGGTCGATCATGAATGCCAAATGATCGTAAATTGACAGCGCGCTCCCGGTAATCAGCTATTTGTATAAATGAATTGCCAATTCATTTATAGAAATGAATTGCCAATTCATAACCATAACCTTTTATGGTGGTCATGGCCAATTCATGGGCCAATTCATGTGCAGGTGTACGGTGATGCATCCGTTCACCTGTCAGTCATGACGCAAACAAAACGAGAGAGAGAGAACGAAAGTTTTCAAACTTTCTGTAGCAGAAAATGGTTTGTTAAACACATTTTATTGTCATCAATTAACAGAAGATGGATTTGAAATGCAGTTTGGTGTGAACCTTCTAGGACATTTTCTTCTGACACACACCTGACATTTTATGCAATTCAATTTCCCTAAGGGGATGAATAAAGTAAATCCTGAATCTTCTTGAATCTTGAATTTAATTTCTTAGTGTCATTTTTATTCACGATATCTAACAACAGTCTGAAATAAACAGTAGAATAATCCAGAATTTTCTGAAAGCCTTTAAAAAATGTAATATATCTGCAAGTCGAGGCCTGTATGTAAGGATGAAATAAAGAAGGGACGCTGCAGTGTTTTATAGGTATAGGCACACCTGATCTACCTGGTTGCTTCCTTTTCATGAATAAGAATCAGAAGGTACCTGACACAATTGATCAGTAGAGACACAACAAATCAAAGGACATAAACATGCAGAAGGCAGATTAGAGGATGATCTGAGGGCTGGATATGTGGGATTATATCAAACAGAATACCAACATAAAGTCAACAGTAATTGTTTTTTTTTCTTTTTAGATGTTTGCTTTATTTTTGACAATTTCTCTAGCTTTGTCAATATTTTTTCAGCAATTACTCTGAAATTTCAAACTTCAGGCTTTCATGATGAAACCACCAGTATTGTTGTTTTGCAGTACATTAACTGATTTATGCAGTCCCAGATCTATAGTTGAAATGTGCAAATATATATCTGGATGTGACAATTAAATTGTGCATTGAACACTATCACAATTATTAAAATTAGTCACCAATATTTTCCAATCCAGGCTGCCTGTTATGTGTGGCACAATGATGGGCTGTCACTTTTTACCACAATAGTTTGTAAAGCAGCCTTTGTAAAGGTCAAAAGCAGCCCTAATAATATTTGACCATACAGAAAACTGGATTTCTCTTTCCTGTGAGAAACATCACAAGAAGCTGCATAGTTGCATTCTGTCCTATTTTTTTTACGGGAAATTGGACATAAAACCAGGTGCGCTCAGACTGCCTGAAGCAATTCTGAGGACATAAATGTGAAAACAACCCTTTGCATTTTTTAGTCATTGGACATAAAGAATAATTCAGCATCAGCCATCAAAGTTCTACAAAAGATTTTAATTAAGGATGGAATAAATACCTATATAAAAACCATATCTGATGTTTATCAAGCAGCTTTAAAGCCAAATACGAACCCAAACACGTCCTTCAGTACTATCAGCCTCTGTGTTAACTTCAAATTACACCACAGCACGAGTATCTAAGGAATGCCATGTCCATCAAGTGCAGGTAATGTCATGCACATGCCCTTATCAGTTCTCCGTCCAACGGATTCAAAACCTATAGCTGGGCTGGAAAAGTGATAAGGAGATGTGAGCGACCACAGAAGCACAACAGCCCTTAAATCTTACAAGAGTTGAAGACGCTGATGCTGAGAATCTCATGAAGCATTGATGGTCCACTGAAACTGGGGTACCACATCCCCACACTAACAGATGAGTCCTTAAGGTCACTGTGGAGAAGATCTGCAGGTTCTTTCCCATTGTTCAGCATCAGCAGAGCTGAGAGTCGCCTTGGACATGCCATCACCTGCCGCTGAGAAGCGTCTGCAGCTGCCCCACGCTGGGTACGCTGTAACTGGTTAAGTGCTCCTCCAGCGGCCTCCCTTCTCTGTTGCAATGTTAAAAACTTTTGAGACACACCCCATTGATGAGTTTTATTTGACTGCAGCCCCGCCTGGCTTGGAGGTATTTCTCCGCCTGCCATTGGTTCGTGTGCAGAGCTCGTCATACTTGCCTCCTGGCTCTTGTGGACTCGAGCCAAATACTTCTTCCAGTTGTCAATCAGAGGGATATCAGCCAGTGGGAGGAGAGAGGCCAGGCTTGGCGAATGTGTTCCCTACAGGTGTGGCTTAGGAGTACATTCCAAAATGTACATACCTGTTAGCTGTTCTGATGTTCACTTGCTCTTAGAAGGATCTCTCTTGACCACTGGCTCTCTGCTCTGATTGTTTCATACTTGAAAGTTCTCCAGCATCCACAGATGATTGGATGTCATTATTTACAGGTATACAGGTGCAGGTTGTGGCATGTGCATTCCAACCCCCCAGCAAAGAATCTCAGATCATCTGTTTTCTCCCTCTGGAGATCATAAATGCTTAACGAGGATTTATGTGACGCGCAGCATTGTGCCGCGTTACTCGCTGGTAGGCAGGCTTTTCTTTTGTCCTCCCTCTCTTCTCATCTCTTCCTCTCACTGTACTCTACTTAGTTTCTCTGAGCACATCAGCGGACAGTTATGGTGTGGGAATAGAATTTACAGGCCTGAAGAGCAGAGTAGCATGATTACCCTCAGACATGTCGGCGCGTGTTGAGTTGAACCAGAGATGCTGCTCTGACGAAGCTGCTCCATGTCACCAGTCGCTGTTTGGCCTGAACTTCTCATCAGAGCAGTTATAGAATGAGTCAGCAGAGTACTGTATACATCCATGAGAGCAACTTTTCACACTGAAATATCCCTTTTTTCCTGTGTTCTACATGTTTGTTGTTGTTGTTGTTGTTGTTGTGCAGTGGTGGGAACAGAGGACAGAATCAGAATGACTCGAACTTGTATTTCTACACTTTCATTCCTGTAGTTAAAACAGTTTAGCAAAGAAACAAGATGTGACTATAAGATCCACAAAACTCAGTTTATTAGTCTATGTTGCATTTTAATAGATTATTGTATTGAATACATCTGATACTATAAGTTATAAGTGTGTGTGTTTGCAGCATCACACTGCTACGCTCCTGTTATGATGTGAGCAGCACTGTGGATCTGTAACATGAAATCTGAACACCCACGATGACAGTCACAGGCTGGGTGCTGTTGGGGGTCCATCATAGGGCAGGATGACCCTCCTGGACATTTGTCACCTTTGTCATCGTGGTAAGTGAATATAAAGTTAATTTACATTTTTGGATTTCCATGTAACTTTATCTTCAACCCATCACCCGTGACAAACCTGTTGGGAAATCCCGAAAGAATCCAGGGATAAAGGCACTCGATATTCTGAACTTCTTCGTCATGTCTCATGTTTTTGGAAAGACCAAGATTGGGATCAGTAAGAATTCCAGGGCCTGGCTTCTGGTGTTCGGCCCCGGGGCTGCATTGTGTCATCTGGAATAAAGACATTGTTGAGCGAGCACACAGACAACAGGTGAGGCGCTGAGTCAGCTGTCCATCCCATTTAACATGCTGTGCTGCTCTGGATGTTCCCATCAGAATCTCCAGTCAGTAGTTGGACTAAAAACAGGTTTGATTTTTTTTATTATAAATGCTGAATTCCAAAAATGAGGGATTGGCTGTTTTCTTTATCCTCCATAGATCTTAAAAGTTGTCAGAGACAATAAAATTCTGACTTGCAGCTTTGAAAGACACCTTTCTAGGTTTACGTTTGCATTGGAATTTTTGTCTGCTTGGTTGAAGAATAATTGATAATTTGTGATGTCTCAGCATTTCAGTGCCAGAGGAGCCGCTTCCACTGTGTGTTCAGCATTGATGTTGGATTATTTAGTCCAGTTCCTCTGGTGAGTGTGAAGGTCTGGTGCAAACCAAACACACATCTGCTTCCCTTTATCCAGTTCCGGAGGTTGGACGGACACCAATGGCAGGGGCCACTCATGTGGAGCAGAGGAGATCTACTAAAACACCTCCTGTCCCTCACTGGGATTAGAGCAGGCACATTCCTGGCCACTGTACTCCACTAGATCTAAAACAAACCATTGCAACACCACAAGCCGCACTCAGACCATTGTTAGTATCCAGACACACCAGCGCCTACATTTAAAAATTAGAATGTTTTCAATTAAGTACATTCAAATCACAATTAACAAATGTCCTATTTTATGGCCACCAAAGAGCTGCCGTGCAACGTGCAAATATTTATTCACATTAGATTTGCATGATGGAATCAGAACTGCAGCACAATAAGAGCACAGGTGTAAATGGCAAAACTTTCACCAACAAAACATACAATATAGTTTGATAGTGGATCTGTAATCCATTCTTGGAAAACCCCACAGGGAAAATAGGAACCCGGCAGAGCAGGGAGCAGACAGAGACAAGGTGGGACAGGAAACTGGTGCTGAAAACAAGGAATCAGGCCAACGAACGGCACCAGAAACTCAGGCATGCACTTCAGACAGTCTGGCTGAAATTGCATGTTGCTGGGGCTTAAGTACTGGGAGAATGACTGATGATTGGGGACAGAGTGACAGGTTGACTAATTTGCCTTGATTGTGGTGAAGAGTTGCAAAGAGTAGCACCTCCTGAAGCCAAAATAGTCAAGAGTTCATCTAGCTGCGACAAATGAACAGAAAATATTTATTACATGCACAAAATGTGAAATAAACTACACTCCTTTAAAACCATAGATCCTCAACATTATAAATTATCATCTTTATTCCAAGTAGAAATCTAGCATAATCTCAAAAAGAAACCTAAAATTTAAATTTGCCTATAAGATTTATCCAGAGATATTTCTCAGGTAGATAGGGATAAAATGTATAATGTTTGAAGTTTCATCACGTTATCATACCTTACATTTTTCCACTTTTCTCATGCAGCATTTTTAATGAGATCTGTGTAAATATTTCATGATTTAAAGATTTAAACTGTTGTCATTTACTTCCAGTGGTGTGGCGCCTTCTTTTGGGCAAAGTGTGAAAATGCTCAGTGATGAAGTCTGCGGGATGTTCTGAGAAACAGCTGCCTTTTTTTGAGTTATTTAAATCCAGAAGTTTGCTCTTCACCTGCTTCATGTACCCAAGGATAAATATCTGCTATCAACTTGGCTCATAATTCAGTTTTCTATTAAAAAGAGATTTTTGAAAACATTTATTCTCAAAAAAATATTGCAGCCAAGGTTTTCTAAATCATTTATTAGTACAATGTCTAAATTCTAGCTGCACCAGATTCATGAAAACACCTTCACTTGTAGTAAAAATTCAGCTGAGCACATCAACAGGGTGTCATATGTTCACCCATGTATGAATAATAAACACGTCATAAGTTTTTACCTACCTTTGAATTTCTAAGCATTTCCTGACCATACTCAGAAATTAAGGTAAATTAAGGCTGACACACACCGTTTCTACTGTGTCGCCGAGTGGGGGAAAACGGTTAGCCACAGGAAGCGGTTGGTGGTGCACCGTGGGCCTTTGTTTTGGGCTACGCTTCCTACGAACCGTCACCCAGCCGCCCTGGCTAGCCGGCTGCTGCCGGGGGACCGCTAGCTGAAGCTACGCTAGGCGGCTCCGAAGCAGCTAGCTTCTCCCGGCTACCTGACACAACTCCAGCTAACTCCAAGCTGCGGAACCGCGTCTCGAGCTCGCTAAGTCTCGCCTCCATAGCCGTAAATAAACTACACTTTCTGCACCTATTCCCTTCACTAAGGGAGGCAGAGGAGTAACTAAACATTTCACACACTGAACAAAGACACCGGGTGAAACAGACGGTGAGGCCATGCTAGCGCTAATAATCGGCGAAGCCCTGTATTTGTTTAATATGGGTTGTTTCTCACTGTTGTTACCAGGTGACTAGAATGTCCCAAGTGTTCAAATTTTAATTAAAGTGAATACAACACACAAAGTGTTAAATATTAAGTGAATGCAACACCCCGTGCACAATGCCACCAACAAACGATTGAGAAGACAGGAAGTGACGCAATACGTTACCAGCTGACGAATCACACACGTCGTCACTGGTACTGGTAGTGTCTAATTCAGGGGTGGGGAACCTCCGGCCTCCGGGCCGTATACGGCCTACGAGACCATTTCTACCGGCCCGCAACGCAATAAGATTTTTATATTTTATATGTGCACTTATACAGTGGGACCGTTCGCTAAACTCCGCGAGCTGCGAGTAGCAGCGGTAGCGTATTTTTGCCTTTCGTATCCTGAAATTTCTTTCGTAACAAGAGGAAATATTTTCCCGTTTTCTGAGATAAAACAGACGGTTATGTTATGTCCGAGTCAAGGTCAGGGTCAGTGAACACAGCATGTGATGTACGTAGTGGGCTGGACTGATTGACACGGACGAAAAATGCTTAGCGAAACACGCTAAACTCTATGAGTTGAAAGGACAGATGAGTTTGGATAAAATTAACGCTCTTCGCCGGAGTTTGGAGGCTCAACAAGCAGCTTTCACACGACCATGTACCGACAGAGAGAATATTACGCGTGCAAGTTTTGTGGTGAGTGAATTAATAGCCACGAAGCTGAAACCTCACGCCGAAGGAGAGTTCGTGAACGCGCCTCGTAGCCGCCGCTGAGGCGCTCGCGCCGTACAAAGTAAAATTGTTTCAAAGCGTGATTTTTTTTTCGTGAATAACTCTTGAACTAAGACATATATTGTTATGATTCCAGTGGCTAACGGTATGTTTTTATGGTCAAGGAATCTAAATATGTAGTCAAAGTATATGTGGGACTAATATTTATGGTGGAAATCACAATATGCCAGGAATTGTTGCGCTTGGCGGAGGTCTGCGCTCTCCGAGTGCTTTCTAGTTGTTGTTATTATTGTCTTTATCTTTCTTTCTTTTTCATTTATTTTCTTGATTATCTTGTTGTATTGCAGTTTTTGTGAGTAGAGGCCTCGAACAGGCCCTTACGGGTCTCTTGCCTCAACTCTGCACCTCTTTTTATTGTTTTGTATGATCATGAAAACATATTTTACTTGTTTGTCATTTTATTCTATTTTTTTTTGTGATTTTATATGCATGTGTGCTAAATAAATAATTCAAACTCAAATGCAGCAATCATGAGACTTAGTAACACAGTGGTTATAGACTTTTTTTTGTCTTTTTTTGCATCCCTAGGTATGTGTTCATAATAGTATGGCCCTCGGAGGACTTTATAAAAATTGAAATGGCCCTCGATATGAAAAGGGTTCCCCACCCCTGGTCTAATTAATAAAGAAATGTCCAATTAAGAAACAGAAAACCAACATCTACCAAGAGCCCTCTGCTCACAAACCACAAATAAATGCCTGTAAAAAGAAAAATACTGTATACAGAGATTTCACAAGACTGAGAAATGGCAGAATCGTCCAAACAAAATGAAGTGAACTGATATAAGGGCTTTAAGAAATTCTTTGTAAGTTTAGGACCTATATTTGCAAAAAAACATCTCTGATTCAGGAACATGAAGAAGATTTAACAGACGGATATTTTGCTCATTTAAGCCGCTGATGAAAAGGAAATTCTGTATATTTTTTAAAAATGTAAGAACAACAGGTCCATTGACTGATGACATGGATGAGTCATTGGTAAAATTGAAAAGGTTATGTCTAAATCATTAATATAAATCTGTAATTTATCATTTCAAACACACGCATACACGCACGCATGAACGCACGCGCGCGCGCGTGCACACACACATACACACACAGTAATTCCAGCCATCAAGCTTCAGTGTTTGGACAGGTTTTGACCAGGTATCTTATTACTATTATTTGATATTATTTATTAATATTCATGAAGAAAGAGTGGGCGCTTAGAAATTACAATTCTTCTTGCTCCTTTTTGAATATGTATTTGTGTTTCCTAAATTAAAGGTATTCTCTTTTATTTTTGTTCTTAATTGTGTTCAAAATTAGGATGGTGGCAGCTCTGTAGTCTGGCGGTCTCAACCAAGTACGGTATTTGAGTCCCATAGATGTTCATTCTTTTCATGATTCAAGTTTATGGTTTTCGTTTGCTTCAAGCCATAATAGTCAAAATTTAAAGATGCTTGTCTGTGTGTAAAGAATTTCTATAATATATGCTTAATTTGGTAAACTGAAGGCAGCTTCACCCCTGAATGAGTTGCCAGCTCATCACAGAGTCCGCGGGGTACCCAGCTCAAGGGTACTAAGGCAGTGAGGATGCCCTTTTACCTCCCCATGCTACCAGAACCTCTCCACCTCCACTTTTGACTTGCTTGAACCGAAAACCCTCCCCTTCTTACTGGAGAGTTCTTAGAGCTACCACGGTCGCCCCAGATATAGCGGTTAAGAAAAAGAATAAATAATAAAATAACAAAAAAATAACATACCAAAAGTAAAACTTTTAAAGCAGAATATTAATACTACAACTGAAACAATCGTAAAGAACACGTGTTCACAAATAGCGCCCTCTAGCGGCCATAATAAAAAAGACTACCTGCACAGTGACAAGTTCAGTTCTGAACTGAAGAAGCCTTCTAGATAGAAGGCAAAACGTCTTCAAGAGAAGAAACCCAGTCCAGTTGACAGAGAAAACTACCTTGGAAAACACTGTGATGCAACAACTGATCCCCTGTGGCGGACACTGGGTATCTCACACCCAGGTGATGCATGGGGTAATGGGGGTGGTTTGCCCTGGTTAGTTAATGCACTATTCGAGGTGCCAGCTTTAGTAGCTGGTGGTTGCTGAATAAAGACGTCCAAACCATCTGCTCTGTCCGAGTCGTTACTCGTCCTGCCACATTGGTGACCCCGTTTGAACATGTTCGAGGCAGCAGACGAAGGTATCTCCTCTTCGCCACGTCGCCCCGACTCACGCAGCCAGCTAGCTTCACCGCGTCCGTGAAGCAGCCCCGCTTCTGGCAGAGTGACCCGGCTCCGTGGTTCCAGCATGTCAAAACGCTGTTCCACCTGCGAGGAATCACCGAGGACCACTACAGGTATTATGGTGGTCGCGGCTCTGGACCAGCAGTCCACATGCCGCGTCATGCAGCTGCATGGCAAGTAAACAGCGCTCAAGGAACTCCTGCTCTGGAGGTACAGCCAGTGCGCCGCGGAAAGGTCGAATAAACTGCTTTCCCTGCCGGGTTTGGGCAATGGTTCTGTGGTGGACCTGATGGACAGCATGCTGTCGTTGCTGGGCTCAGACGAGGACAGGTTCCTTTTCCTGCACATTTTCCTGTGCCAGCTTCCACATCCGGTCCGGGCGGCCTTGGCAAACTTCCCAAGTTTGGCTGCAGGTAATTTTCAGGATTTGGCTGAGGAGGTGGATCGTGTGCTGCTGACTGCTAGGAGGACCTCAGAGCATGTTGGTGGATTCCCAGCGGCTGGTACCAGAAGACACAGACCAGGCGATGGTGGCTGGAGTTTCCTCCCGGAGGAGGAAGAGTGACCTGTGTTTTTTCCACCAGCGTTTTGGCCACAAGGCCCGGTGCTGCATTCCTCCATGCACAGAAGAGCCTCCTCCCTCCAGGCAGTGCAAACTTGTCATTCTTGGGCACAGGCCCCCAGCTGACTGCCGCTAATGGTTCCTCCATTGAGACATTTGGTAGCAGGTCAGTGACTGTTTTTCTGGGCGCAGTTTCACATGGGACTTTGTGTTAGCCTCCATTACTGTTTCCATTATCGGTACAGATTTTCTGTGTTCACATGGTCTGCTGGTGGATGTTGCTAACCGATGTTTAATCGATGCTATTTCCTTTGCCACCTTTCCATGTCTGACGGGGGGACCTGTGGCGCTGGCACATGCCAGTTTTGCTGCGGCGGGTAATGTTTTTCAGCGATTGCTGGGTGATTTTCCGTTGCTTACTACGCCCGCGTTTTCCATGGTCGCCATGAAGCACGGGGTGGAGCACTTCATACCCACCGCGGGTCTGCGGGTCTGCACGCGCACGGCGGCTCGATGCTGTGAAGTTGGCGACGGCTAAGGAGGAATTCGCCACAATGGAGCGTTTGGGAATTGTGCTGTGCTCTAACAGCCCATGGGCCTCTCCGCTCCACATGGTGCCCAAGGCGGATGGCACTTGATGGCTGTGTGGCAATTTTCATCATCTTAACAACATCACAGCCGAGGTGATTACCCCCGTTTGGGCTGTTTGAGTTCCTGCGCATGCCTTTCGGCCTGAAGGGGGCAGCGCAGACATTTCAGCGATTGATGGACTCGGTATTGTGTGACCTCACCTTTGTGTTAGTCTATTTGGACGACATTTTGGTAGCAAGTCCATCGGCAGATGAGCATCTGACACACCTTGGGCAGGTTTTTCAGCGGCTGGCAGATCATGGCCTGATCATATACCCAGTGAGATGCCAGTTTGGTCTGCTGGTGATTGATTTCTTGGGCCACCTCATTTCTTCCAAGGGTGCAGTTCCGTTGCCATCTACGGTGCAGGCGGTGGCAGAATTTCCGGTCTTTGTTAAGGCCCTGCAGGAGTTCTTGGGGATGGTGAATTTTTAGAACCGTTTTCTCCCCAGGGCAGCCCATCTCCTGCAGCCACTGTATGAGGCCCTACGGATGAAGAGAGCTACTGATCAGGACAACTGGACTACCGAGCAGGTCCAGGCTTTTGAGGGGGCCAAGGCTGCCTTAGCCAACGCCACACTGTTGGTGCATCAGGCACCTAGGGCAGCCATCACTTTGACGACTGACGCGTCAGATGTGGCCGTCGGGGCGGTGGTTGAACAGAGCGTGGGTGGTGCATGGCAGCCCCTCACATTTTTCAGCCGCGGGACAATGAGCGAAAGTACAGCATTTTTGACTCACATTGTACCTGACTACACGTTATTTTCATTTTCTGCTCGAGGGCCGATCTTTCACGGCTTATGTCGACCACAAACCTCTGACATTCGCTATGTCAGTGGTCTCTGAGCCTTGGTCTGTGCATCAGCAGCGTCACCTGGCGGCAGTCTCAAAGTTCACGACTGACATTCGGCACCTAGCTGGAAAAGCTAACCCAGTGGCCGATTGTCTGTCGCAGGTGCTGATTTATCCTGTGCACCTAGGGCTGGATTTCTCTGCCATTGTGGCCAACCAGTCTGGGGACCCGGAAATACGGGCTCTAGAGTCCACCGGTACAGGCCTGAAGTTTGAGGAGGCAGTAGTACAGGATGGTGGTCCTGCCCTCCTTTGTGACGTCTCCACCGGTCGTCCCCGACCTGTGTTCCCGGTGGCCTGGCACCGCAGGGTCTTTGATATGGTCCACTCCCTCTCACACCCGGGGGTTCGCGCATCGGTGAAACTGGTGAGTGCCAAGTTTGTCTGGCCTGGCCTTCACAAAGAGGTCAGGGAATGGACAGCTGCTTGTGTAGCATATCAGCGTGCTAAGGTTCACCAGCACACCAAGGCACCCCTTGAACCAGGTACGGGAGGCTGACTCCATCGCTACTTTTAAGATCAGACTTAAAACCTCTTTGAAAAAGCTTATTGTTACTAATTCTGTAGTTCCAGTTACTATCATAGATAGACAAATTACCATACTTAGGGGGTCGTCTAATTGTTAGGTCACATCTTAGCTGTGCTGTTATAGGCCAAGGCTGTCCGGAAACATGATCACCTGACAGGCCTCTGTCACCCCACTGGGTCATGGTTTCCTCTCCTCTCCTCTTCTTTCCTCCTCCTCATCAAGCAGACTAGTTATGCTGATTCCTGCGTAGTTTTTCTGCTCCCCCCCCCCTCTATTCATTTACAGGTATCGCCGCCTTCGGAGCTGCATGATGACCTCTGGCCCCGCTGACCCGCTGTATAGTGTATTTTTGTGTGTGTTTCTGTGCTCTGTGCCTCTCCTCTCCTCTCCTCTCCTCTCCTCTCCTCTCCTCTCCTCTCCTCTCGCTCTCTCTACCCAGCCGGCCATCAGCAGGCCCTGGGATTCTGGAAAGCGCCTTGAAACAATTTTGATTGTATAAGACGCTATATAAAGATTGATTTGATTTGATTTGATTTGATTTGAACTGTTCACAATTCCAGCCAGACAGTTTGACCACGTGCATGTGGACCTGGTGGGACCCTTACCTCCCTCTCAAGGGTACACTCATCTGCTCACTATGGTGGATCGGACCACCAAGTGGCCGGAGGTGGTCCCTCTTTCCTCCACGACATCGGCAGACGTCGCTTGAACATTTCCTTCTGCATGGGTCGCACGTTTTGGCTCCCCTTCTGACATTACTATTGGCAGGGGACCTCAGTTTGTTTCGGAACTCTGGTCATCAATGGCTAGATCATTGGGCACTCAAGTTCACTGTACTACCGCATACCATCCTCAGGTTAATGGGCTATGTGAACGCTTCCACCGTTCACTCAAGGCTGCATTGTGTGCCGCGCTCTGAGATGACAGGTGGGTAGATCGTTTACCTTGGATGATGCTTGATTTGCGTTCAGCTCCTAAGTAGGATTTGGATGCTTTTCCTGTGGAATTGGTTTTGGGGCAACCACTTCATGTTCCAGGGAAATTTTGGCAGAAAGTGCTCTCCCTTGTAACTTTCCTGCCAGAAGTTCCTTTTCAGCCGGGCCCACTCTGGCTCCAGCCCCCGTGCTCCACTGTTTTCCATTGTTTGTACCGACGGAATTGACAACGGCCCGTTTTGTTTTCATACACCCACTGGTCACCCCTTCGCCCTCCGTATGATGGCCCATTCCGGGTGCTCGAGGCGGGAGCGAAGAGTTTCGTGCTCGATATAGGTGGTCGGTCAGAGAGGGTCACATTAGATCAGAGGTCGGCAACTCAAAATGTTGAAAGAGCCGTATTGGACCAAAAAAAACAAAAAACAAATCTGTCTGGAGCCGCAAAAAATTAAAAGCCTTATATATGGCTTATAATAAAGGCAACACATGCTGTAAGTGTCTATATTAGCTGTATTAATCTACTTTCCAAATGATAAGTAGGCTACAAATACATAAAGAGCATTCATGATTAAATGTTTATGTTCCCTGCAATGCATCCTGGAGAGAATGACGCACCACGTGACTAGTCTGCTGTACGATGGTGCTTTAAGTTTAACTTCCATTATAATGAGATGTTGAAATTAAATATTTATTATACATATTTTTACAGCATTGTAAATCTTTAAGAATGTTTGTCATGTTTTTCCTCCTACAGAAATTTTATTAAAACAAAAAATATATTCACACCATGTTTTTCCATTTTCACATTTTTGAAAAAGCTCCAGGGAGCCACTAGGGCGGCACTAAAGAGCCGCATGCAGCTCTAGAGCCATGGGTTGCCGACCCCTGCATTAGATAGACTGAAGCCTACGCATTTGCTGGTTGGGCAGGATGTGTTGCCGGCTCAGGCCCCCGTCGGGGCTGTCCTCCTTCTAAGGTCCAGAATGTCCTGTCTGATGATTTTTGTTCTAATTTACAGCCTGCTGTGGACTTTTTTACTCCTGCCTGCGACTCATCTGTGTTCCCTGAAGAGGGAAGCCCCACAAGAGCTGTTACGGCAGGTTGATTAAACCCCCTGTCAGCGACTGATATATACAGTATATATATATATATATATATATATATATGTGTGTGTGTGTGTGTGTGTGTATATATGGATTTATTGTCTAGATTTAGTGAAATTGTGGATGCATATCATGCCACATGCAACCACAGGACTGTCACCATTTGAAATGATGTACGGTAGACCTTACGTCTTACCTCCATTCCAACAAAAGACAGGAGATGATGAAGTAGAAATGAGAGTTGCAGATTACATGAGAAAAATACTGCAAGCAAAAGATGTTCAAAGAATGAATAATCTGCCAGATATGCCTTTGTCTCCCCAGGAAGAAGATAACAGCGTTGACGTGGGAGACTATGTGTGGGTGAAGCGCATTCGAAGAGCCAAGTGGAGTGACCCATGCTGGGAAGGCCCGTTCCAGATCCTGTTGAAGACACCTACAGCAGTGCGGATAGCGGAACGACCCACGTGGGTACATCTTTCCCACTATAAGAAACAAGGGACACTTCCAGGTGAAAACAAGGGAGCAGTGACGGTTTGTCCGTAAACAGCTGACGGCCTGTATAGGTCCAGCAACGGCTGAACCTCGTCAGAACCTGAGAAGAGGAGAAAAAGAAATAAAGTTGTTCTTCCTGGTTGTGGCAAGTGCTGTGGTGGGGGAACTTGTGAGTTTCGGCCATTGGAATTTCCATCAGGTGGGATGTAATCAGGGACAGAATATTACTTTAGAGCGAAACAGCCAACATGTACGTACAAAACGTACTGTAGTCAATCACTTAGATCATTCATGGTTACATCCTAGTAGAGAATTGTCACATACTTACAGCTTAAACACATGGTGGCGCTATGCTAACTTTACAGCGCACACCCAATAACCATTTAAATTGCTATGTATGCTCAATGCTACCGATCTCCACACACACCCCACGGGTAACCCCCAAGCCAATGAAGGACCCGGAAGGGCATTGTTTTGTTCACGTACGTGTGGGCAAAACGGGAGTGTATAAGATTTGATTAAACAATGTAACACAGTACATGCGTAAAAATTGTTCTCAAGAACCCCTGAGAGAAATGGCGGGAAAGATTGAGCAATACAAAATCCCCGTGCAGATTATGGGTAATCACACATACTGTTATGCGCAAGAAGGTCAGACACAACTAGGATCGCTACATGCTGACACTTGCAGGATCATCTATACACCCTGCAAGGTAACAAAAGATTGGGAACGAAGTGCGACGCTGATTTACCAACCGTCCTGTCTAAGGCGAACCAACTACAATTATACAGCCTGTAATGAAGAATGTGCCCAAGATCGTCATTGTGGTTCCTATATGTTTAACAAGACTACACAATCGTGCACTTATTCACAAGGTGCACCAGGACAGAATGGCACATATTTGATCAACAACGGTTGGTGGCTTTGTGGACACAACACGTATGCTCACCTACCAGCAAACTGGTCGGGAGTGTGCGCTCCGGTCCACCTCAATGATCATACAGTCATAAATTATGCTGCTAATGCTAGAACCGTTCCACAGTCACGTCGCAGGAGAGACTTAAATATAGATTTGAAACCACATGACTCAGTGTACTGCAAGAGTTTAAACACTGGACAGAGGGAGAAAAGGTTGTTATCAGTCCCTTGGGTAGGTGTGGCAAAGAACATAGAGATTAGAAATGGTTGATTACAGACTGTAAGTGTTTACTAATTTGACAAAGGTTGCTCTTAAAGGAGTTAAAGAAGAACTGACTACGCTGAGATTAATGACTATGCAGAATAGGATGGCCTTGGATCTATTGACAGCATCTAGAGGAGGAGTTTTGCGCGATGATTACTGTTACATATTTTTCCCAGAAAATGATGCAGATGACCACTTATAGTGCACTGAAGAATTTGACCAAATTACAGAAGGCAATGATTGACAATGGCAGTCCCCCATTAGACTGGTTTACTAGTATAATTTTAAGATGGAGGGAATTGTTGTTCAAGATAGAGGCAGTAATAGGGATAGTACTGATAGTATTAGCCATATTAGCTTGTTGTGTAGTACCTCGTGTTCCGGGTTGCATTGATTGGCTTGTGGGTTTGGCTGTTACTAGTGCTTTGCGGCAGATGGAAGAACGACCTCTAGTGGATGAAGGAAAAGAAGTAGGTTCATAAGAAAATTGGACTAATGCACTACTTAATGTCAAAGAACTGTTTGAAATGTCTTAAGTTGCACCCACATTGAACTCTGAGTGTAAGAAATGTGTTGTCTAGGAAAATACATAAGTAACACATTTAAAGTTCATAAAAGTGAAAAGATGTATTATGGATAATGAGAATCTAGATGCATTTAATCATAAACAGGAGGTAGATTGTTGTTGATTGTTTATTTGATTCACGCAGGGTTTTGCCAGGTTGCTCTGTTTCAACTCTAACAGGGGCCATAGAGTTAAGGCATCCGTCCCAAGGGGTGCGCTGCAGTCTGTCATGGAAAAGAACAGGGGGCAGTGGGTGTTTGTCCTGGAGGCAAACAGATCCACCTCTGCCCCGCCAAAATGGCTCCAAATCTGTGCCACCACAGATGGATGGAGCCTCCATTCTCTCACTAGAGGACTGCCTCTAGAGATTCAAGTGACCTGCAGAGTGAGATAGGTTCAAGAGGGGAAGAGGACAAGTCCCTCCCTGTCTGTTTATATAAGAAACCACCATGCGTCCCAACTGAAACTGAGAGAGACAGCGGTGAAACACCGCCACCCTGTGCTCCGACAGATGTGCCCGACCTAAGAGGGAACATCTTTCCAACCCGAGGAAGGAAACCTGTTTACTGGGGATCATTGAACTTTTCAGAAGATTTAGTGGAAACCCAAGTGCTCGGATGTGCGTCAGTGTTTGTGACAGCTGCGTAACTGCCCGCTCCTCGGAGCTTGCAACTAAAGCCCAATCATCCAGATAGGCTAATATGCGAACACCCGTTTTTCGAAGCGGAGCCAACGCTGCCTCGACACATTTAGTGAAGGTGCCAGGAGCAAGCGACAGACCGAAAGGCAAATGTCACATTCACATTTACCCAGTGAACAATAGGCAGCTTTATTGGGGCATTTGTATGATCTGAAACATTGTGCTTGGGAGACTGTATGGGGAAAACGGAGCGCCTCTCGGGGCTCGTTGTCCGAACAAAATGAAAGTATGGCCTTTTCGGCGGCAACAGACGAGGGGCAGCGGTGTCTCTGCTGCTGCATAAACCCCTCCTGAGTCAACCCTAAGTGAGGAAGACTGAGGCTTTTTCCATCCGGGTGCTGAGCCTTTATGGAGGCTATGTGGCGGGCCCTTGTTCCAAGCCGAGTGGCGTGGGTTTCCACCAGACAAACTCTTTGTTGGCTGAGGCTCCAACCCTGCAGCTGGTGCCAATCTTTGAGGAGGATGCGGTATCGCAGATCTGCGGAGGTTAGCAGGCTGTTTAGGTTTGGTGTTGCGCCTGGAAATTATGCTGCTGAGAGCTTCAGCGTGCTTCTTCCTCAGCTTGAACATCGTCTGGATGGCGTCGAGTGACTGACCAAACAAGCCACCAGCTGATAGAGGTTCGTCCAGATAGATTGCCCGGTCCTTCTCTGGGATGTGAGACAGAGTTAACCACAGGTGCCTCTGTGCCACGACTGCAGAAGCCATCCCTCTCCCCAGGAAGATTTTGGCACAGCAGGACACACGAAGGATGTGATCCGTAGCGATCCTAACTTCCTAAAGCAGAGGGACCAGTGGACTATCCGGAGGCATATTCTCCCCGAGTTCTGCCAGAGACATAGCTTGGTATGTCTGGAGCATAGTGACAGAGCTCAAAGCATGAGCTGTGCTTGCCTGCGACCGGTAAATTTTCTCCAGCTGTGAAGCAGAGAACCTGCAGTGCTTCGAAGGGAGTGAGGCAGAGCCATCGACACCATGATTATGGGACGTTGCCAGGTACGAGGCCAGGGGCGCTTCCGTGAGAGGAATGTTGATCAGACCGGTCTCCTCCACTCCGTCAAAATTATCCCCCTTGGTCATGGTGGATGCGAGGGAAACCGAACTTGAGGGCAAAGTCATTGAAGATGAGATTTGCAGCAGTTTTTCCTGATTTTGATGTGATGGCATATGCCTGAGCAAAGCGCGTGAAATGGTCAACAATGACGAAGATGTACTCATATCCTCCTTTGCACCGGTCAAGATGAAGGAAATCAATGCACACCAGTTCAAAGGGTTGTGTTTCTTAACACATGGCCTTTTCTGCTTCAGGGAACTACAGGCTTTAGTCACATAGTGCTCAATATCAGACTGTATATAAGGACAGATGAAGTGGTCGCAGACTAGTGATACTGTGCGGTCAACACCTTGATGTCCCATATTGTTGTGCATTTCTTCCAGCGCTTTTCCTTTGTAGGAAAAGTCTGGTAGGACTAACTGTCTACGGGTTTTTGTACTTCTGTACAGAAGACCATCAGTGTCCATTGTCAATTTATCCCATTCTCTAAACAGGCATTTTGTATTCGGTCCAAGTTTCTTTTGCTCCCTAAGTGGTAGTTTAAAACCAAACTGTCACACTCTGCTCCAGCCCATGGACTCAGTACTTTTCCACTGCCCTGCTCACACCACACCCTCTGATCACCACACCCACTCTCAGTCACTGATGACACACCTGCTCTCACTCATCAATCAGCTCACCTACCAGTATATATTCTCCAGCCTCACACTCACTCGGTGCCAGATTGTTCTCTGCAATGCAAGACTTTCCAGCGTTTACCTGCCTCTCTTCCCAGTATCGAGCCTGCCTGTGTACGAACTGCCTGTTCTGCCTGACCCCCGGTAAATTACCTCTGTCTTCTGTTTTGACCACGAGCTCAGCCAGTCTCCCTCTGGACTGTTTGCCTGATTCTGCCTGCCTCCCGGTTACTGAACTTTTGCCTGCCTCGACCAAGTCCACTGCCCCGCCCTCGAACTGTTTTTGTGTGCCAGATTGCAGTTAATAAACCTATTAACTGATCATCAGTTCATTAGCTGTTTTGTACTGCACTTGGGTCCATACTATACCCGTCACACAAACAGTTTGCAATCAAGTACTGGGAGGATAGCTGGATCAGAATTTTGCACCCTCTGTAACTGACCTTTTGGGATGGCGCTGATTGGTGCAGTCACGTTCTCGCCTTCAGCTGAGATTGACATAGATGCAGATGAAAGTGGCCAAGTTGCACATGACGCTTCCTGTACCTCAACTGACTGGATTGTGGTAGCAATGGTGTCAGGTGACAGCTCAGCAGAACATTCCTTCATTTGTTTATCCAATGGCATTCTTGACAAAGCATCAGCATCACTGTTCTCTTTACCTGGCCTGTATCTTATTGTAAAGTGGAAATCAGCAAACTCGGCAACCCACCTTGAAGTGGTAGCATTCAGTTTTGCAGTGGACAGGATATAAGTGACTGGGTTATTATCTATACACAGTGAAAGTTGGAGCATAATATAGATAATCAAAACTTTTTCAGTGATTGCCCACTTCAGAGCTAAAATCTCTAGTTTGCCTGCATGATAGTGATAGTTCTTTTCAGCTTCTGTTAATGTGCGAGAGCCTTAGGCAATAACTCTAAGTTTTCCATTTTGCTGTTGATACAGTACTGCTCCCAAGCCTTGGTGTGATGCATCAGTATGCACTACAAATTGCTGAGTAAAATCAGGGAAACTTAACACCGATGTTAAGTCAATAAGCTGTTCAAGTGTCTGTTTTTGCTGGTCAGTCCAAACGATCAGCTTATTAGAAGGTACAACGTGGCTCACCTTTGGTGCTTTTGTTTTTTTTCCGGGGTGGGTCAATCATGTCAATTGAATCAGCTTTCAGAAGATCATAGAGACAACTAGCTTTCTTTGAAAAGTCTTTGATGTACTGTCTGTAATAGGTAAGGGGACCAAGTATCTTTCTGAGTTGACCTACATTCTGTGGCCTGATGTCTTTCAACGCTCTGACTGCTTCAAAATCAGCTGGATCAACCCTGTTACCCTCTGCGGAGTCTATTCTGCCCAAATAACGGACCTCAGGTTTGAAGAGGTCACATTTACCTGGCTTGAGCTTCATACTGTACTCTCTGAGGTGCTGCAACACTCTCCGTACATCGTTCAGATGACTGTCAAAGTTTTTACTGAAAACTAGTGTGTCATCCAGATAAGGGATGCAGATTTTATCGCGTAGCCCTTCCAAGCATTCCTCCATACAACCCTGAAAGGCTGCAGGTGCGTTCATGAGGCCGAATGGCATGTATATCCACTCATAAAGTCCCCACAGGGTCACAAAAACTGTCAGTGGTCTGCTTTTTTCAGAGATGAACCCCTGGTGGGAAGCTTTTCCCTGGTCCAAGAGGGAGAACCAGGAATTGCCCTTGGGTCCAAGATGTCTTGGCTCACCTTTGGTGCTTTTGTTTTTTTTCCGGGGTGGGTCAATCATGTCAATTTAATCAGGATGTCTTGGATCCAAGGGATAGGCTGTTGGTCGGAATGGGTCTTCCTGTTCAAGTCTCTGTAATCGATACACAAACGGAGGGTGCCATCTTTCTTCCTAACAAACACGACATGTGAAGACCACCACGTGTCTTTTAGATCCCATCCCAACACACCTGTTGAAGGATGTTTTACCATTGATAGGCAGTTCTGTCCTGGACCAGATCAATTGTTCTTTAGTGACAGGTTATATACCCCGGTCCTACAAGGTGGCAGTGATTAAGCCGTTGCTTAAAAAAACATCACTGGATCCTGATGTCTTAGCAAACTATAGGCCGATATCCAACCTTCCTTTTATCTCTAAAGTTCTTGAGAAGGTGGTGGTGACTCAGTTACTGGAGCACCTGCAGAGGAACAGCCTGTTTGAGATGTTTCAGTCAGGCTTTAGAGTTCATCACAGCACAGAAACAGCACTTCTTAAAGTTACTAATGATCTTCTCATAGCTTCAGATCATGGACTGGTCTCTATGCTGGTTCTGCTGGATCTCAGTGCTTCTTTTGATACAGTTGATCACAGCATCCTGTTACATAGACTGGAACATGTGATTGGGATTAAAGGGACAGCACTAAACTGGTTAAGATCATATTTATCAGATAGATACCAGTTTGCTCATGTCCATGGCGTTCCCTCTTCATACAGTAGGGTTAGCCATAGAGTTCCTCAAGGTTCTGTACTTGGACCAATCCTTTTCACCTTGTACATGCTTCCCTTAGGGAACATTATTCGGCAGCATGGGATAAATTTTCATTGTTATGCTGATGACACTCAGCTTTATCTATCCATGAAACCAGAGGAGACAGAGCAGTTAGTGAAGCTTCAGACCTGCCTTAAAGACATAAAGTCCCTCGATGTCTTCAAATTTCCTCCTTAACCCAGGAAAAACTGAGGTCATGGTGTTTGGTCCTGAACCTCTCAGGGATAGATTAGATCACATGATCACTCTAGATGGTGTGAGGGTGAAGTTTGTCACCCGCGCTGTTTCTTTACTCTTATGTTAAGACTCAGACAAACCACGCAAACAACAGGAGGCCTTGCAAGGGAGAGCCGAGCAGCAGTTCAAGCTTCCTCTGTCAACTCTCCCCTGCAAGGGAGAGCTGAACAGCAGTTCAGGCTTCCTCTGTCAACTCTGCTTGTCTACTGCTCGCTCGCCTCTTTTATTTGGTGCACACAAGATTTATGTCAATCAGGACCTCACGATTCCTTGTTTGCTATCTACTTTTCCCATCTTTACGACTTCCTTTATCCTTACAACTCCTTATCTTTAAGGAACAGGAGACATCCGAGTACTGGTTTAGGTTGCAAGCAACATTTTTGTAAAACATTCACATGTTCCTCTTTCTTAAAAACATTCCTCAGACACTTCAAATCTACTTGTAAAACATTCACATGTTCCTCTTTCTTAACAACATTCCTCAGACACTTCAAATCTACTCATCATAGCATTTAAACGATAATAGTAACAATAACAATAATTCTTCTCACAATGGTATCTCATTAACATCTAGTCTCTCTGTGAGGAATCTTGGAGTAACTTTTGATCAAAATCTCTCCTTCAACTCACACATTAAATTAGTCTCTAGAAGTGCCTTTTTTCACTTGAGGAACATCACAAAGATCAGGAAGCTGCTGACGCGGCATGATGCTGAAAAGTTAGTCCATGCATTTGTTACTTCCAGGCTGGACTACTGTAACTCTTTATTATCAGGGTGTCCAAACAACTCTTTAAGAAGCCTCCAGTTGATCCAAAATGCTGCAGCCAGAGTTCTGACAGGTATTGACAAAAGAGATCACATAATTCCTGTAATGGTGTTCCTTCATTGGCTGGCCGTTAAATTTAGAAT
The DNA here is from genome assembly GCF_003711565.1 of Takifugu flavidus. Classification (NCBI taxonomy): domain Eukaryota; kingdom Metazoa; phylum Chordata; class Actinopteri; order Tetraodontiformes; family Tetraodontidae; genus Takifugu; species Takifugu flavidus. Next base: position 5,247,677 of record NC_079521.1, read on the forward strand.
AATTTTTAAAACCCTTCTTTTGACCTACAAGGTCCTCAGAGGCCTAGCTCCATCCTACCTGGAGGAGCTAGTGACACCTTATCAGCCCAATAGACCGCTCCGCTCTCAGAATGCTGGTCTACTTGTGGTTCCCAGAGTTTCCAGGAGTAGAATGGGGGGCCGAGCATTTAGCTACCAGGCCCCCCTGCTATGGAACCAGCTCCCTGTCCAGGTACGGGAGGCTGACTCCATTGCTACTTTTAAGATTAGGCTTAAAACCTACCTCTTTGAAAAAGCTTAGTGTTACTAATTCTGCTGCTATAGGTCAAGGCTGCCGGGGTCCAGAAACATGATCACCTGACAGTCCTCTGTCACCCCACTGGGTCATGGTTTCCTCTTCCCTCCTCTCCTCTCCTTCTCCTCATCAAGTAGACTAGTATGCTATTTCCTGTTTAGTTTTTCTGCTCCCCCCCCACCCGTATCCATTTACAGGTATCGCCACCTTCAGAGCTGTATACTGACCTCCCGCTGACCCACTCAACCAGCAGCTTATTTAATTCAATTTACTTCAATATAATGTATTTTTGTATGTATTTCTATGCTCTATGCCTCTCCTCTCCTCTCCTCTACCTCCCCTCCCCTTCCCTCTACCTCTCCTCTCTTCTACCCCTCTCCTCTCCTCTCCTACCTATTCTATCCTCTACCTGTCCTCCCCTTTCTCCTCTCTCTCTCTCTACCCAGCCGGCCATCAGCAGGAGGGTCCCCCTACATGAGCCTGGTCCTGCTCAAGGTTTCTTCCTGTTAAAGGGGAGTTTTTCCTTGCCACTGTTGCTTGTCTGGGGTCAGGCCCTGGGATTCTGGAAAGCGCCTTGAAACAATTTTGATTGTATAAGACGCTATATAAATAAAGATTGATTGATTGATTGATTGTTACCGGTGTGGAAGTGGAGAACACTTTCAAGCAGGATGGAAAATCGGGCGAATCAGACCCTCAGGAGAGGTCCCATTAAAAGGGCAATGTTTACCACCAAGGGACAAGTGTTAACCACGTCTAGACAAAAGTCCCAGAATGTGCAGGAAAGGAGAGGAAACCATGACCCAGTGGAGTGACAGAGGCCTGTCAGGTGATCATGTTTCCGGACCCCGGCAGCCTTGGCCTATAACAGCATAACTAAGATGTGACCTAACGATTAGACGACCCCCTAGGTATGATAATTTGTCTGTCTATAATAGTAACTGGAACTACTGAATTAGTAACAATAAGCTTTTTCAAAGAGGTAGGTTTTGAGTCTGATCTTAAAAGTAGCAATGGAGTCAGCCTCCCGTACCTGGACAGGGAGCTGGTTCCATAGCAGGGGGGCCTGGTAGCTAAATGCTCGGCCCCCCATTCTACTCCTGGAAACTCTGGGAACCACAAGTAGACCAGCATTCTGAGAGCGGAGCGGTCTATTGGGCTGATAAGGTATCACTAGCTCCTCCAGGTAGGATGGAGCTAGGCCTCTGAGGACCTTGTAGGTCAAAAGAAGGGTTTTAAAAATTATTCTAAATTTAACGGGCAGCCAATGAAGCGACGCCAGTACAGGAGTAATGTGATCTCTTTTGTCAATACCTGTCAGAACTCTGGCTGCAGCATTTTGGATCAACTGGAGGCTTCTTAAAGAGTTGTTAGGACACCCTGATAATAAGGAGTTACAGTAGTCCAGCCTGGAAGTAACAAATGCATGGACTAACTTTTCAGCATCATGCCGCGTCAGCAGTTTCCTGATCTTTGTGATGTTCCGCAAGTGAAAAAAGGCACTTCTAGAGACTAATTTAATGTGTGAGTTGAAGGAGAGATTTTGATCAAAAGTTACTCCTAGATTCCTCACAGAGAGACTAGATGTTAATGAGATACCATCTAGAGTGATCATGTGATCTAATCTATCCCTGAGAGGTTCAGGACCAAACACCATGACCTCAGTTTTTCCTGGGTTAAGGAGGAGGAAATTTGAAGACATCCAGGACTTTATGTCTTTAAGACAGGTCTGGAGCTTCACTAACTTCTCTGTCTCCTCGGGTTTCATGGATAAATAAAGCTGAGTGTCATCAGCATAACAATGAAAATTTATCCCATGCTGCCGAATAATGTTCCCTAAGGGAAGCATGTACAATGTGAAGAGGATTGGTCCGAGTACAGAACCTTGAGGAACTCCATGGCTAACCCTACTGTATCAGGAGGGAACAACATGGACATGGGCAAACTGGTATCTATCAGATAAGTATGATCTAAACCAGTCTAGTGCTGTCCCTTTAATCCCAATCACATGTTCCAGTCTATGTAACAGGATGCTGTGATCAACTGTATCAAAAGCAGCACTGAGGTCCAGCAGAACCAGCATAGAGACCAGTCCATGATCGGAAGCTATGAGAAGATCATTAGTGACTTTAAGAAGTGCTGTTTCTGTGCTGTGATGAACTCTAAAGCCTGACTGAAACATCTCAAACAGGCTGTTTCTCTGCAGGTGCTCCAGTAACTGAGTCACCACCACCTTCTCTAGAACTTTAGAGATAAAAGGAAGGTTGGATATCGGCCTATAATTTGCTAAGACATCGGGATCCAGTGATGGTTTTTTAAGCAACGGCTTAATCACTGCCACCTTGTAGGACCAGGGTACATAACCTGACACTAAAGAACCATTGATCTGGTCCAGGATAGAACTGCCTATCAATGGTAAAACATCCTTCAACAGGTGTGTTGGGATGGGATCTAAAAGACACGTGGTGGTCTTGGATTTCTGAATTAGCGAAGACGCCTCAGAAAAATATATAGGGCTGAAGGAGCTTAAGGGTTCGTTGGAGACCCTGTATGTTCCCACGGTCGGCACATCTGGTGATGGTCCAGTTGTTGGGATGGCCTGGTTAGCTTTCTCTCTGATAGCTAGAACTTTATCAGTGAAGAAGCTCATGAAGTCTTCACCACTAAGGGAAGAAGGGATACGTGGATCTAAAACACTGTGACTCTTGGTTAATTTGGCCACAGTGCTGAAAAGAAACCTGGGGTTGTTCTTATTTTCCTCAATCAAAGAAGAAAAATAAGCTGTTCTAGGCTTGCGAAGGGCCTTTTTGTAAACTAATAGACAGTCTTTCCAGGCTACATGGTAGCTGTCTATTTTACAAGAATGCCACTTCCTTTCCAGTGTTCGCGCTTTCTGCTTGAGGGTCCTGATATGTGAATTATACCAGGGGGCACACCTCCTCTGATTTACTATTTTCTTTTTCAGGGGGGCAACAGAATCAAGCGTGATTCTCAGTGAGGTTGCTGCACCTTCAGCAATAGAGTCAACCTCAGCAGGGCTAAGATTATAATGATTGATCCCTGGGGAAACACACGGTGGTCCTGGGATCAGCACAGGGATCACTTCCTTAAACTTAGCTACAGCATTATCTGAAAGACATCTGCTATAGTAAGACTTTGTTCTGACGATAGAAGAATCCTTAATCATAAATGTAAAAGTGATCAAAGAATGGTCTGACAGGACTGGGTTCTGAGGGAACACTGACACATGTTCTACCTCAACACCATAAGTCAGAACTAGATCTAGGGTGTGGTTAAAGCTGTGAGTTGGTTGGTTTATCTGCTGGAGGAAACCAACTGACTCAAGTAATGAAATGAAGCCATTTCTAAAGCTGTCATTTATAACGTCCATATGGATATTAAAGTCTCCAATGATAATGACTTTTTCCGTTCTAAGGACCAAGTCAGATAAGAAATCAGAGAACTCAGACAGGAACTCTGAATGTGGCCCAGCAGGGGGCCGATATACAACTACAAACAGAAGTGGCTTTTCTGTCCTCCAGTTCAGATGAGTGATGCCAAGAGTCAGGCTTTCAAATGAACTGAAGCTATGTTTTGGTCTGGGATTAATTAATAACTTGGAGTGATAGATTGCTGCCACTCCCCCTCCTCGACCAGTAACACGTGGAATATGATAATTAAGATGGGTAGGAGGAGTAGATTCATTTAAGCTCACATACTCCTCCTCCTGAAGCCAGGTCTCAGTAAGACAAAATAAATCAATGTGATGATCCGCTATCAGGTCGTGCACTAACAGGGATTTACACAAAAGAGATCTAATATTTAACAGTCCACACTTAATAGTGATATTAGTTTCTCCAACTTGTGCTTCAGTATTAATTTTAATAAGATTTTGGTGAGTGACCGCTCCCCTGCTCTGTGCTTGGTGAACTATTAACTGTGGAACAGAGACTACCTCTATAGTGTTAAATATGTTATTGTTGGTGGATGAGGGTTCTAAGGAAGCAGCAGAGAGGTGTGTAAGACTACAACTCTGCATCCTGGTCTGGACCCTGGATTGTCAGGTCACTTTGGGTCTAATAAAATTAGCCAGATTACTAGAAATGAGAGAAGCACCATCTTCTGTGGGATGGACACCGTCTCTCCTAATCAGACCAGGTTTTCCCCAAAAGGTGCTCCAATTGTCTATAAAGGCCACCTGGTTTTCGGGGCACCACCGTGACAGCCAGCGACGAAGCGATGACATGCGGCTAAACATCTCATCGCTGGCCAGATTGGGGAGGGGACCAGAGAATGCTACGGAGTCCGACATCGTTTTTGCGTAGTTACACACCGACTTCAAGTTAATTTTAGTGACCTCCGACTGACGAAGCCGGGTGTCGTTGGCTCCGACGTGAATAATAACTTTACCAAATTTACGATTAAGTCTCGCCAGCAGCCATAAATTTGCTTCTATGTCGCCCACTCTGGCCCCCGGAATGCACCTAACTATGGTCGCTGGAGTCGGCTTCACGTGGCGCAAAACAGAGTCGCCAATTACCAGGGTCGGTTTCTCAGCGGGTGTGTCGCCGAGTGGGGAAAAGCGGTTAGCCACGGGAAGCGGTTGGTGGTGCACCGTGGGCCTTTGTTTTGGGCTACGCTTCCTACGAACCGTCACCCAGCCGCCCTGGCTAGCCGGCTGCTCGGCTGCTGCCGGGGGACCGCTAGCTGTAGCTACGCTAGGCGGCTCCGCAGCAGCTAGCTTACCCTGGCTACATGACGCAACTCCAGCTAACTCCAAACTGCGGAACCGCGTCTCAAGCTCGCTAAGTCTCGCCTCCATAGCCATAAATAAACTACACTTTCTGCACCTATTCCCTTCACTAAGGGAGGCAGAGGAGTAACTAAACATTTCACACTCTGAACAGACAAAGACACCGGGTGAAACAGACGGTGAGGCCATGCTAACGCTAGTGATCGGCGAAGCCCTGTATTTGTTTAATATGGGTTGTTTCTCACTGTTGATATCAAGTGACTAGAATGTCTCAAGTGTCCAAAATTTTAAGTAAAGTGAATACAACACACCAAGTGTTCAATATTAAGTGAATACAACACACCACGTGTTCAATATTAAGTGAATACGGCACCCCGTGCACAATGCAACCAATGAACGATAGAGGAGACAGGAAGTGACGCAATACTCACGCAACCAATCCCCTGGGTCGTTCAGAGAATCTCTAACAGTGCATTCAGCGTTCATTTGCTCTTGTCTGCTGGCAGACAAAACACCTCTTGGGGGCTTGAGCTGAGCGACCAGTGTACAGGTGAGTTGCATAATGGTGTTGAGGTGTTTGGATCTGGCCATAGTTGTAGCACTTGTACCTGTGGACCAGGTGGCTAGGGGTCCCTATCTGACCTCTTAGCTGCAAGTGGGGCATTGGGCTGTGACTGAAACATAGGCTGCTGTAAAGCCTCTTTGATCTGAGCTATCTCTGCACTGAGAACTTTAGGGAAGTGACACCTGTCTTAAGCTCTGTTCTGTTAAAAGTTCAGGGGGTACTTTTGTTTTGCCTTCCTTCATTTGTATTTCTAGCTGTCTGTGGGGTACTAAACTTCTTTTTATTCCTTCTTTCTACCTCATTAGCGCATGCAATGTTTAACCTCTCTAACAAAAGCTCATCAGAAGTCTCATGGTCTAACAAAAGGGGCTGCATGTCAGTCCTAACACTGTCATTCTGAAGACCAGTAAGCACAGTGTGTAAGCACATATACTGAACTAAGCTGGATTGTACTTGAGCCCTGACTCTGACTCATGAGATGCAAATAATACTTTCTGTCTCAGATCAAACACTTGCATAAGAAGGCTTTGAGGGGTCTCTTTGCTATGCTGAACTTCTGAGGCTAGCTGCTTGTAACCCTCTTTTCTTGAAATTGGGAGCAAAGGATGTGTCTTAGCATGGGGAGAGTTAAATTTGATTTCCCCTCCAAATAGCTGAGTAGCTGGGAGCATGAAGAAATAGCTCTGATGACAGCATCTACTAACTCTACCTGTCTTTATGCCAGTATGGGTTTGATTGAAGTGAGGGCTGCATGCTCACTTGGGGGTGGAGAGGTTTTTTTTGCTGGTGCACAGAATCATCAAGAGTGGCATTGACTGCCGTAACCTGCACGGCTCCTAATTCCAGTTGGCTCATTACCCTCAATCCCTCCATTCCTCCTTGTGTGCCCTGTTCACTCTGTACAGTTCCATTATCGGTGGCATTGTTCATATCTGACATTTTGTCCCGCAAAAGCAACAATTCTGACATGCCATCATCCTCTAACTCTCCAACCTCCTCTCTTTCCAGGTGTTTCATTATGTGAGTCACTAATGACATACAAGTCTTTCCCTGAATGTTTTGTCCTTGTTCACCTGATATGTTGAGAAAATCACATATTCTCCTTAACTTGTCTCTACTTCAGGTGTGCAGTGCCCCTACTACCTCTTCCTGTAGCTGCTCCAAAACCATCGCCATATTGACAGGACAGGAGGAACTTTTGCTGTGCTGGAGTTGGCTCTGGATGAGATTGTTGTTACGGTCCCTGATGATCTTTGTTTGGCCTCAGATGACATCTAGTTAACCACCAGCTTCCTGCTTTCCTCAGACGGCAACGCTTTCCTCACTGCAGACTGCCTGGGTTGTAATGGGGGGATTTAGCTGGTCCAGAATTCAGCAGCCTGTCTGTGGAGACCGGACATCTGAACAGCAATCCCACCGGTGCCTCCAAAATGTAATGCCCCTGAAAAAAGGGGGAGAAATAATCACAGTAGTGATCTGGTGATGTTTCCTCAGTGGCAACCTTAGTGCAATCTTTTCGAATAATATAACAATTTCCATATGCACAAATCCACTAACACTTTCACCAAAAATACATTAAATGCATTCAACGTATAAGATGCATTCGCAAACATGTACATATGAGCCCGCAATAAACACGAAATTCCCGTGGCACTTAATGCGGCTCCATATTACTCTTAATTGCAGAGCAAATTGCTTCACGTGCACCCACAAGGTACAAAACTTAATTAAAACATACTCAAAATTCAACCCAGGAAAACTCAAAATGCTCTTGGCACCTTCGTAAGTTATTACAACTGATTGAAGCTGATTTAATGCAAACAAAATACCTGTAAAAAGGGGGCAAAATAATCACAGTAGTGATCTGGTGATGTTTCCTCAGCGGCAACTTTAGTGCAATGAGGAAAAAGACCACGATTCCTCAGGTATGCGAGCAGAGCCAATAGCAATCGATCAGAGAGTTTCAGTATAAGATTCCTCAATGGATAACAGAACAGCTGAACTAAATACGTTTTCAACTTGTCACAGTCTCAGGTGAAAAGGGGCACTTCTAGAGACCATTGTAATGTGTGAGTTAAAGGACAGATTTTGGTCAATAGTTACTTCAAGATTCCTCACAGAGAGAGAGGTTAATGGGATACCATCTAGAGTGATAATATGATCTAATCTATCCCTGAGAGGTTCAGGACCAAACACCATGAACTCGGTTTTTCCTGAATAAAGGAGAAGGAAATTTGATGACATTAAAGACTTTATGTCTTTAAGACAGTTCTGAAGCTTCACTAACTGCTCTGTCTCCTCTGGTTTCATGAATAGATATAGCTGAATGTCATCAGCAAAACAATGAAAATTTATTCCATGCTGCCGAATAATATTTCCTAAGGGAAGCATGTACAAGGTGAAAAGGATTGGTCCAAGTACAGAACCTTGTGGAACTCCATGGCTAACCCTACTGTATGAAGAGGGAACACCGTGGACATGTGTAAACTGGTATCTATCTGATAAATATGATCTAAACCAGTCTAGTGCTGTCCCTTTGATCCCAATCACATATTCCAGTCTCTGTAACAGGATGCTGGGATCAGCTGTATCAAAAGTAGCACTGAGTTACAGCAGAACCAGCATAGAGACCAGTCCATGATCTGAAGCTATAAGAAGATCATTATTAACTTTAATTAGTGCTGTTTCTGTGCCGTGGTGAGCTCTAAAGCCTGACTGAAACATCTCAAACAAGCTCTTCTTCTGCAGGTGCTCCAGTAACCGAGTCATCACCACCTTCTCAAGAATTTTAGAGATAAAAGGAAAATTGGATATAGGCCTATAATTTGCTAACACATCAGGATCCAGTGATGGTTTCTTAAGCAACGGCTTAATCACTGCCACCTTGTAGGACCGGGGCACATAACCTGTCACTAAAGAACAAGTGATCTGGTCAAGAATAGAGCTTCCTATCATTAGTAAAACATCCTTCAACAGGTGTGTTGGGATGGGATCTAAAAGACACGTGGTGGATTTGGATTTGTGAATTTGCGAAGATGCCACAGAAATATATATATGGGTGAAGAAGTTTAAGGGCTCGTTGGAGACCCCGTATGTTCCCACAGTCAGCACATCTGGTAATGGTCCAGCAGCTGCTGGGCTGGCCTGATTAGCTTTTTCTCTGATAGCTAGAACATTATAAGTGAAGAAGCTCATGAAGTCTTCACCACTAAGGGAGGAAGGGATACGTGGACACTCTAAGACACTTGGCTCTTGGTAAATTTGGCCACAATGTGGGAAGAAATCTGGGATTATTCTGATTTTCTTCCATTAAGGAAGAAAAAGAAGGTGTTCTAGCTGTACGGAGGGCCTTTTTATAAACTACCAGGCAGTCTTTTCAGGCTAAATGGTAGTCATCTATTTTACAAGAATACCATTTTCTTTCCAGTCTTCGCACTTTCTGCTTGAGGGTCCTAATGTGTGAATTATACCGGGGGCACACCTCCTCTGATTTATTATATTCTTTTTCAGGGGGTCAAAAGAATCAAGCATGATTCTCAGTGAGGCTGCTGCACCTTCAGCAACAGAGTCGACCTGGATTAATCCCTGGAGAAACACAAGGAGGTCCTGGGATTAGCATAGGGATCACTTCCTTAAATTTAGCTATAGCATTATCTGAAAGACATCTGCTATAGTAGGATTGTGTTCTGAGCATAGAAGAACCCTTAATCTAAGGTAGTTTTCGCCACGGGTAGCGGTTGGTGGTACACCGTAAGCATTTGGTTTGGGCTACGCTTCCTGCGAACCGACACCCAGCTGCCCTGGCTAGCCAGCTACTGTTGGGGGACAGCTAGCTGTAGCTACGCTAGGTAGCTCCCTTCTCCTTGCTACCTGACACAACTCCAAGCTGTGGAACCGTGTCTCAAGCTCGCTAAGTCTCGCCTCCAGAGCCATTAATTAACTGCCCTTTATGCACCTAATCTCTTCACTAAAGGAGGCACACGAGTAACTAAACATTTCACACACTGAACAGACACAGGGTGAGACACCAGGTGAAAAAGATGAGGCCATGCTAGGTAGAATCGGTGGATCAAAAATCCTGGTGACAGACGTGAGTCCTTTATTTATTTGATTTGAATTATTTCCCCTTGTTGTTGGCAAGTAACTAGAATTGCCCGAGTATTTAAATTTTTAAATAAAGTAAAGCCAACAAACACTGTATACAGTGCACCAACGAACTCTCTTGAGAAAAACAGGAAGTGACCCAATACAACTGATGTCCGGATGTCTCAATTGAAGAGACTGTTTTTTGTTTACTGTGGTTTGACATTAATACATTTGAAGGATGATGATGTAACTACAAAATTTGTTGTTACGGCAAGGCAAATTCCTGTTTTCTGATTGTTCCAAAGTATGCGCTGTCACATTTTGTGCCAGTGATGTGCGGTCAAAAAAAAGAAAAAAGAAAGTGTATATAAATAAATATTAATATTTTCCACTGATATGTGTTAAAAATGCATTTGGAGTATGACTACACATTTCTGCCATTTTATTGACTAAAAATTACTGGATTTGAGTTTTTCCGATCAAATCCAGGGCAGAAACCCCGGCAGAATTGCCAGGGGCAAATTCAATCAATCTTGATCCAATACAAATACAATGGTGAAATAAGATGCTTTTTTCAGTTCTTACAATCGTAAATCTGGCTCGAGGAGTCAGTGCCTCACCAGCCATGAATCTCACCGCACGTCACTGTTTTGTGTGTCCTGTATTTGTATTGTGTCTGTTTAATATGGGTTTGGGTTTGTGTTATTGTTACTTCAGTGTGGTATGTTTGTGGTGTTTCATTATGCACCCTTGATTTACAGATTTGTGTTTATTCGGACTGATTTTCTGCTATGACGCAATGATATTTATGATATGACATTGTGGAATTGGTCGTTTGCAATGGTACTGCTGAAAGTTTGGACCAACGATGTTTATGCGAGTCATTTACTGCTCTGCAGTTGGGGTCCCATTGCTACTCCAGTATACAACATAGGTCACATTATGCCAGCAGTATCTGCAACGTGTTATTACTCATGTAATAACATGCTAGTGACATTTTTTTTACCAGAAGATCCGTGAGGAACAGGAACAAGGGATATTACGTCACATGAATATTCAAGTACTCATTGGCTGTTGGCTCACGCCTCTCCTTGTGACGAAGAGCGTTTTAACCAATGATATGCAGGAGCCTTGTTTCCCAACAGAGGGGGAAGGACTCATTACAAAACAAGCGCGTTTTCCTCGCGCATAGCAAATTTTGGTCGACTCGTGCAGCTGTGGGTTAGGGAAGCCTCACGCGCTCTTCTCATGCCGGCGTTAGCTGCTAAAATGGCGCCCGAACTGAGAAGAAACGAAGATGTTGTGAAGGTACAACTGCAAAGCAGGCGGTAAAAGTCTGGATGCTGTTTGACATGGTTCTGAGCTACTACCGCGCTTCCGTGTTAGTCTTTTCTCACTTGAGTGTGACCAAATAGGATTTTATAAGATGTCATGATATACTCATTACAGGACATGACCCCTGAAGAACCCCATAAAACGGTGCCCAGGTCTACGCGGAACAAACTGGGACCTAAACGCCTCTCATACGCCCCTCATGAAGAAGAGACACACGACGTTAAAAAACGGGTGAGAAACCGCAGAAACACTCCGAAATCACGGAGTTTACAGTATTGATACTAAAAACCTCAATAATTTGAATAAAACCTGCTGACAGAAAGTCCGAAAGATTCACAAACACACCCACAGCAACTTACTGCAAATCGGTGATGAAGATGAAAACACTATTGTAGATCAAACTGTAAGTATAAATACTATACTTTTGCTATATAATTCCTACAGTTATTATTAAAACAGATTTTACCCATTGGGATTGAGCTCATTGATATGTTTCTGTGTATACAGGGTCGTTATGGACAACTTTCAGAATATGAACTGAAGCGCCTGGAAACCATCAGAGAGAACCAAGCCTTTCTGTCTTCCATCAACTTACTTGAGGTGATGATGCTGCTTACGCTGATTTGTCCAGAGATTTTCTGATAAGACGCATCTCCACGTGTGATATTGCGTTGGCTGTATTGGCAGTGACTGTTGTTTTTCTATTCAATTCAAAAGGCAAAAAAGGAAGTGAAGAAGTTGAAACGGCCATCTCAGCGGGGTCTTGCAAGGTAGCTCTAGCCAGCAAATAGATGCATTTTGTAAGGAAAAATAGACGATCATCCAACAAAGGTCTTTAAAAGCTCTTATCAAGTCAATTGAAGACAGAAAAGATTTCTGTTGACACAATACCCCAATTTTCAGACCTCAGCGTACTCGACACGGTGCTGTAATGATCTGCTTTCTGTAGCAGGTCATCAACTGTCAAAGAGCTGCCACCTGCACGCAAATCCCTCCGTCTCCAAAACAAAGAGGCAGAGGTGGTGCCAGCACACACAGAATCCAAGGTGACCACAGAACAGGTAGGTGAAATTTTATGGCTTTACCGTCATTGTGATTGTTCACTCTAGTCATTTCTCCTGATTTAAGAGTTCTGCGGTCACAAAATTATTTGGACCGCAGCCTATGGAGCCAATCAATATGGAGGAAAGCAAGCTGCCTTTACAGATTCTGGAACTCTCCTTTGAGGTAGAACTCTCTTTGATTCATGCTTCAGTCACACTAGAGCACAGTTGTAAGTGGCCTGGAACACCTGTTTTCCGATCCCTTTGATGGTGACTGTAAATGCTTTCAGGTTGTCAGGCTGATGATTCTGTGCTAATTTGATAACTTCCATTTGCTACTTGAAAAGGTCCAGTGTTTTGACACATCATATGAAGCCTTGCATCTTCGTGGGTGACACTCTGAATTTTCCTCTTAGGGTTTAGAAGAAGACAGAAAGGTAGTGCTTGATCTGGAAAGGTAGGATTTCATGTTGAGTGCGAATTCCGCTGTGATAATTTTCACTGTATTGTTGCTGAGTAAAATGTAATTCACAGTGCTAAATTCACCAAGGTACCGCTCGACTCTTCAGAAGATGAGGATAAATGAAGATCAGGTGGCCAAAGTGGTGATGAACCGTATTTACTGTGCTGCCTTTCACCCCTCCTGCAGCAGCCTGTTCATGGCCGCTGGGGATACCACTGGGAACGTTGGTCTATGGGGTCTGGTGTGTTTGCTTTTATAGAAAGGTGAATTATTGTACCTTGTGAATGACATTGACCTTTGCCCTCACCTTCTGCTTTTCTGCAGAACAGCACCTGGGGTGATGATGGCGTGCTGCTATTTAAGCCCCATGCACGGTGTGTGAGCTGCATGGCGTTCTCCAGGACGTGTCCCGTCCAGTTGCTGAGCGGCAGCTATGATGGCTCATTACGCTGCATGGACGTAGAGAAAGCTATATTTGACGATGTGAGCTGCCCTTTGTCTTTACATTCCTGTACATTAGTGAGTATGTGGATGAATCACAAATGAATAACATTACTTAATGTAAAGCTTTCAATTTGTCACGCTCCCCATTTCTATAGGTGTATGACTTTGACGATGGCCTAAAATCTTTTGACTTCATGTCTCATGACTGCTCGACTCTTGTTGTTGGAAATTTCTATGGTAGCATTGCCATTGTTGACAGGCGAGCCCCAGGGTGAGAGGCTGCATTTTAGTTGGAACTCTTTTTGAGCTTTTATTGAACCATTACTGTACCTGAGTGGTGCTCTCTTGGAACTTCATGGGGAAAATTTTGTGAACACAGGAACTCTCACCAGTCTCTCCACTCACTCAACAGTATGGTTCTGCGTTGCATTCATGTGCACCCTGTAGCCAGGCAGTACCTCCTTGTGGCGGAAAACAAGTAAGTCAGACTATTTCGGGAATACACTTTCTCAAAGCTCACACATCCTGTCAGCTTGATTTCTTGGTGGTGACTGATTCGCTCTTTCCTGTAGGACAGTAAAGATTTATGACAACAGATACCTGAAGTCCAAAAGCAAGGCCGTCTCTGAGCTGTACGGACATAGTTTAAGTATAACCAGTGCCTATTTCTCCCCAAGCACAGGGAACCGAGTTCTCACTTCCTGCAGTGATGACCGCATCAGGTGAGCTGGGCAGTCTGTTGATCTGTTTTAGCCACGGTCCCTTTTCAGTCCCAGCTCCACATGCTTGTCCTTCTCTGACAGGATCTTTGACACATCTGAAAGTGCTGCCACACCTCCCCTGCTGACATCCATCAGGTAGGTCACTCACCTGTTTCACTGATTTATGTTTCTGCTGCATCTTTTACAGTGAGACAACCCTTTATTTTCAGACACAACATGCACACCGGCCGCTGGTTGAGCAAAATATCTGCCGTGTGGGACCCAAAGCAGGATGACTGTTTTGTGGCTGGGAGCATGCTGAGGCCCCGCAGGTTGCAAGTGTTCCATGAGAGTGGTCGGGAACAGCACACATTCACAGACCAAGACAACTTCAACACAGTGTTGCCTGTCACCGTGTTCCATCCCACGAGGAACGCGCTGCTGGGTGGTAATGCTTCTGGGCGCTTGCACGTGTTCACTGACTAAGGCTTGTGGCTGCTTTCAGTTGCATGGGACCAAAAATGATGATCTGATCCGTGTACATGTTTTTGGCTAAAAGGTTGTCCTTTCCTTGATCACCTTTGTGTCTCAAATGCTTTCACAGCTGAGTTGATGTTATGTGCTCATTAGCATGATTATTTTTATATTCATGCATCTGTTTTACAAAGTCAGTACTGTTAGTTTTGCCTTGAAACAATGATTCTGTCCTCACATGCAATATAATTGTTGGTTCCGATTTTTGCACTCACTTATGCGGTGCATTTTGATCCACTATTAATACAAAATAAGCATATGGACAACCTCCCAAGTGGTTGGTAAAGTGTTTGTGATGCTATTGGATTACAGAAGCCCAGTTCATTTCATATTTGTTTGTGTTTCTTGGACCAAATACAATAAATATGCATATTTTATTCCAAATAAAGCATTTGAATTTTAACAGCAGCATCAGCAATATAATTCTAACCAGAAGGTGTCAGCATTGTCTTTTATGAGGAACTGTGCAGAAATCAGTCAGTTAGATTGACCTGCCAGATGTCAAGAATATGTTTATTCATAAATACTTTACCTTTGCCTAAAGTCAGGGATGACACATGTTTGGAGGTAACCATAAAAAAGCCAGCTTGTGGAAAAAAGTGTGATTTATGGAATAAATACAGCAGGACTGAAGTTAACTGACCTTTATTTAGTCCTCTTGAACTAAAAAGCTACACTTTAAAGAGAAATGACAGATCTCTTCTCAAAAGGTTCTTTATTCTAAAAGAGTATTGCACATCAAGATAAACTCCCACAGTGTCTGGGAGCACTAACTAAACACTGTTCTATCTGTTTAGTGTTAACTACCATCAATCACCTTTATAGCAATTACTGCTAAAGGATCTATGGCAAAGTGAGAACTGCAAAGATGATGATTGTTGCAGAAGTTGGCTCAGAAATCCTGCTGCAGAACTAATCACCCTTCATTTCTCGTTACTGGACAGCAAAACCTTTTTTGGTGCTAATGCTGCTGGGCAACAAAGATAACATGAGTAGCAGCACTGCCAATAATGAACATCTCACTGCAAAGAGTATTTTAAAAAGGATAAATCAGACAGTAACATCAGCTGCCACAAACTGAGGCGAGCTGGTTTGTTTGTGTACCATCAAAATGCTGGAAAGCCAGAGAGAAAAGTGTGTTGGATTCATTTTCATTTCATTTAATTATTTAGCACTAAAGCTATAATCTCTAAAATGATTTGTTCTACCTTCAGGAAGCTCTGTATGGTTGTCAAGTCATGCATGCTTTGTCCACCCTAAACTGGTCCAAGTCAACAAAATGAATATTTCAGAAGCTAAAATGGACAAAGCCAATACATTTATCAAGTCAATCAAGACAAAAATAAAGGCAGTTAAAGCTTTTTCAGCTCTGTTGGAGTGTTTCCATTAGACCCTGTTACTGGTGCTGTGTGTGGACACGAGGAGACCTGAATTTCAATGGTTTTGTTCCTCGTAGTGTTGATCAGATGCTGTCTTGTGACTGTCTTGTCTCTGTCATTATCCACGTCTCACTTGCTGATGAGGAAACTACCCAACCATCGAAACTTACAGGCGAACCAGCGACGCAGAGGGCAGAAATATTCAAAGTGAAACTGCTGGAATTCGGGAGTCTTGCGGATGTCTCTCAGTAAGGCAACGTCCAGCTCTGATTCGGTTAGCATGATGAGCAGCAACAGCAGTACGAACAACAGCCCCATGGTAACCAGGAACAAACGCAGCACGCTCAGCAAGAACTTGTTCAGTTCCTGCACTTCGCTCTGGGGAGGGGCTCGGTTCCTGACCAGGCCCAGCCTTCTCCTGCCAGAATCCCCCATTGGGGCCTCCTTTGACAATGCCGCTGCTGCTGCCACTGCCTCCTTCGACTCTTCCTTGTCGATGGTGCAGGTGGCGCCATTGAGGTGACGTCCAGGAAGCATCTCCACTCTGTGCTCATTCACAGGTGTAGGCAGCACGCTGTCTGAAGGACTGTAGATCTCATCTGACATTATGGCCGAGGTGCTCGCTTCGCCACTGACCACCATGTGGCCCTGAGAGGACATGAAGGAGTCACCATGGGAAATGGAGTGCACTGGCGTCGAGTGAACGCTATCTTGAAGGGACTCCAAGCCTGATGGCGCACAGAAGATAACATTTTTGCAAACTGCCATTCCCAGTCTCATTCCCTTCAGCTACATCTAATAGAAAAACATCCAGATTTATAATTTGTTTGTTGTTATGTTAAACTTTTTGAACACAACCTCTGGTAAACTGGACATCTGATTACAGAAACTCCATCGTGGGTTTTGCCTGCCTGGCTGGCTGGTGGGCTGAAGCCGTAGTGCTGCTCTGGAGCTCTGTTCCGTAGTGCTGCTCTGGAGCTCTGTTCTGACCCAAGATGTGACCCTGAAGCAGAGGAATCCCCCTCCTCCCCCCCCCCCCCCCCCCCCAGCTTTACCCAGGAGCCTGGCTCCCAAAGACAACACATGCACCTTCACATATCGATAGCAGTGATTTATCATGCGCAGGTGAACGTTCACCTTCGTCTCAATCCGGATCAAACACCTGACCTGATAGTTTATGGACATCAGAACACCAAGCCTGATCTGACTCACACTCTTTGTCTCCGCTCAGACTGTCTTCTGCCAGGTAGCTGAGCGACACTCAACCCTGTCTCAGAATGGCAGTGCAGATAAAGAGGAAAGACTGAGTGAAAGACAAGGCTCGGGAATGTGGTTCAGTCGCCCATCCAATCATGGCCCCTGACAGCAGGAGCTATTTTCAGGCTGTGATATTAGTGTCCAGTAGACATACCTGTCACAGCTGCGGGCAACCCCGTCCGTGAGTCCTAGTTCGCCCCACGCACCTGTGGCGAATCAGCACCATAACGAGCCCCCTTTTTAGGTCCCTGCGTTACGCTGCCTCCCCGCCAGATGTGGTTCACATGACTCTCCAGCATTTTCCTGCTTGCCTGTCTGCCTAGTCTCGACCCTGCCTGTCCCCGACAAGTCGAACCTGCCTGCTGCTCGGTAAATTCTGTCTGCCTTCTGTTCCTATTAATAAAGCTGTGTTCAACCGAACTCTGGTGTCGCTCTTGGGTTCTCGTCTGGTTCCTGACACATACCAGCACACAAGCAGCAAACACGAGGGGTTTCTCTGGGTGACAGAACATTGAGACCTCCTGTCCGTGCTAGTGACATATGAACAGTAGCCTTGGAAACTCCACAATCACTTTACTTTTCAGCAGGTTGATCAGTTGACAGTAAACTTACTCACAGTGGCAGCACTGAAAAAAGGTTAACGGCCTGTTGGGGGAAACAGGGGGCACTAAGTGCCCTTTAAAAACTGTCGTTAGGACTTTTTTACATCACAATAAGCACTGCAAATGCAGGTGGACGTGGAAAACACCAGAATGTGTTTTTGGAGATCATGCATTCAAAATGGAAGAACTATGTTTCACCTAAGTGGAGGCTTCTACCTATAAAATGTATGAGCTTCCAGAAATGATAGAGCACGAACGTCATAACAGACAAGACATCGCTCTTT
Organism: Takifugu flavidus; assembly: GCF_003711565.1. Lineage (NCBI taxonomy): Eukaryota > Metazoa > Chordata > Actinopteri > Tetraodontiformes > Tetraodontidae > Takifugu > Takifugu flavidus. The sequence goes on from NC_079521.1 coordinate 5,265,397, forward strand.
CAGAGAGAAGTAAACTGAGATAATGTGTGCAAGGAAACCTTTGGGCAACAATAGCCTAATAAATTAAGTAAATAAATAAAGTATCATTACAGTCCATTAGACCATAGTTAATAAATTGACTCTAAATGACACTGTGATCTATATTCTCTTCCATATGTATATGTTTAGTCTGGCTAGAAGAGGGGGGTGGACCCACATGAGACTGTCTGAGCCTTAGAAGAGAAGGTTCACCCAACAGGGGCTCCACACTGAGCCCTTCGCTCCACCTGAGTTACAGTCATATACATTTCTGTACTATTTCCACTTTGTGTCGTACCCTCCATGATGGAGATGTGCACTGCTCTCCACCGTGTCCTGGGCATGCTGGTGGAACGAGGGCCATGGGTGATTGACGGGCAGCTTCTACTTGGCACCATGCCAGCCCTGAACAAAACACACATGTATGAATCACTGTAATCCTGCGTATGAGCTGGAGCAGACATGTTAGAGGAAAAAGTTGGACCTGTGTATCTCTGGTGGGTCTCTCTTAATTTTGGCACTCTGCTCCATAACCTCTTTTGCAACCTTTCCACTGAAAAAACAAAGAACGACCAAGTTGAATAAATATTTAAACTTTATGTACACAGATCCAATTAGTAAACCACCTCTGTGAAAGGTGGAGGACATACCCCGGTAAACTGGGACCTTTAAACATTTAACTGTGTGTCCCAGCAGCATATAGAGCAAATAATTATTCATCATGTTTGCTGATGATGTGTCTTAATTCTTTCAGGGAGTACTGGTCTCCTTGCACATGAGAATGATTGATCCCAATGATCCCGAACTGAGGGAATGTCTAAAAAGTCTTCCCATGATGCCCCGTCTAGACCCAGGATTAGTTATGGTGCAGAGAAATCATCTTACTTTAACCAAGGTAAGTTTTCTGTGTCAACTTGACTGTTTTTCCTCTCTTGGAGACATTTCGCCTTCTATCCATTAGGCTTCTTCAGTTCTGAACTTGCTGGGGACAGAGCTTGAAAATATAGCCCGTGTGGACCATTAGCATGCTAATGATCTGGGTGGTCACGTGAGTCATTGGCAGGGTCGTTGGTAGGGTCATTCACCTAGTTTCAGTTGGTGTGTCTCCCCTTTGTCTGCTGGCTCACATAGTGGTGAATCACCAGGTCTCCTGAAATGGTGTGAACTCTTGGTTTGTTGTTGGACTGCATTGTATGTGGGTGATAGGAAATGCCTTAGTCCACCACCTCTTTTTAAGGATGATTTTTCCAATTTGACATGGATGGCTTCCTTGACACCCGTCTCAAACTGGCAATCTTCTCTGGCCAGTACCCGTGTTTGGCTGTCCTCAAAGGAGTGCCCGCTCTTTTTTGGGTGTAAGTGGACTGAGTTCTGACCTGAAGAAATTAAAATTAGGAGGATTCTCCTAAATCATGACATACCGGCGCAGTTTAAACCCAGCAACACACTCAAACAGAAGCTGGTACACCTGGAGGACAAGACATAAACAATGTAATGTTGTTTATGCTGTACAGTGCTAGGATGCGTGCAAGTACATTGGTGAAACCAAACAACCTCTCCACAGAAGAATGGCACAACACAGACGTGCCACCTCTTCAGCTCAGGACTCTCAGGTGACCACCCAGATCATTAGCATGCTAATGGTCCACAAGAGCTATATTTTCAAGCTCTGTCCTCAGCAAGTTCAAAACTGAAGAAGCCTTCTGGATTGAAGGCAAAACGCCTTCAAGAGAAGAAAAACAGTCCAGTTGACACAGAAAACTTACCTTGGATAACTATGACCTGGATGATTGATAATCTACACAGAGATCTTACTTTAACTTCTCAGCACCTTTGTTAAGTGGGCTAGTGTAGAGTTTGAGTTTTATGAGTTACATAGAATCCATGTAAATTCCGTAAATTCAGAGGGTTCAATGACGTAGCTGACCAGTGTTTGCATGTATGTAAGAATTCCAATAAGGCTGCTTGTTAATCACAGGTTGTGTATTCATACCTGTATCTGAAGCGACTACCCTTGAAGAAAAGATTACTGCTGGACACAGTTCGGACGTGACTTGACTTCTCCAACCTGCCAGTAAAAAGTCAAGAGCAAAACATCATCAACTTGAGCATGTTATTTGTGTTGCTTCTTTGGATCTGAAGCTTTAACTAACTTGTAGAAGGCCTGATTCTCCACCCCACACTTCCACAGATGCTTACAGGCCTCAGGTGTAGGTGCAAAATATGTCAGAATGATCTTTCTGTCCTTAAACAAGACAAAGTATTTTACCCTGTTAACCATCATCACAAATCTACATTTTTATAATGCATATACTCTCGTACCTCCTTCTGATTTGCATATATGTGGAAAGTTTTGGCTTCAAACTTGAGCTTGGTCACCTCGTCCCTGAGTTTGATACAGCCAGATAGACAGACAAAGGATGGGACAAAAAAGTGGAGGGACAAAGAAGTGGATGGATAAATATCGTAAGTACTTTATTATTCTAGAAGTCCAGACACAAGATGCTCACAGAGTTCACAGTGCAAATGTAGCATTTATTTTAAAGGGTTATAAAGCCTTGCATCCGGGTTTTACTGGTCATCTGGGCTCACCATTTGAGGAAATGGATCCTTCTGTTTCCTTGCAGCACAGTGAATCCCAAAGGAGTAAAAGCCAGAAAAGCTGGGTTGCCAGATACATCCTGAGCGAATACATACATGTTTATCTCCTAGAATTATTTTACAGGGACCTTGCTTCATATATTTCTTAACTAAGCAGACACTTTGCATCATTGAACATGAGCTAAACACACACAGTCAGAAGCTAAAGACCACCTTGCATGGATGCGGATCAACTCCATACGTCTCCAACATCTGAGCCTTTTGAAGGAAATTCAGCTCTGATGTTTCAGGACTCTGAGCTCTGAGATTGAATCAAAAACAAGATGGCAAATGCCGTCTGAGAGTCAGTTTTTCTTTACTTGTATATCCAGTTTAACAAAAAGAAAATGGAGGTGCTTGTTTTAATCAGTGGGGCTGTGGCTGTACTAAATGCATCAAAATAAATCGTTTACTCGCTAGATTGATGGACACCGACTCACATGAACAAGGACAAAAAAATTTATGAAGCTCATTTTCCTTGTAGCACCCTCTTTAATCCAGAAAATCAAAATCCCTCATGCAGCTTTCTAGATCCTTCTGCGCCATGATCATTCTGCTTACAGCATCCATTTACTAAAGAGACTGAGAACCGTCACCTGCATTTGCGCCTGGAGCTCATCTATGTTGACTGCAGACTATTTCCCATGACCTACACTTAAGGCAGAGAGGACACATCTACAGTAAGTGAACATTACCGATGAGCAGAAATTCACTTCTTGGGAGACATGCAAGCACCAACAGAGGAAGCCACTCTACCATCGTAACATACTGCTACTATGGAAGCTGTTGACGCTTGAGATGCAGTATCTGGATAAGCTTTAACAGAAGTGATGGGAGATGATGTTAGGCACCAGTTGGGGGTCGGACTGATCCATCCCATGATGCAGTCACACATGTTCGCTGAACTCAGCCGTAAGTAACGGTGGGCCTTAATTTCAAAACTGAAAATTCCTTGAGCTGGATATTATTGGGTGTTCACCTGAGTTATGTTGCATATATGTTGCCTTTGATTCTTTATAAAGGTGTCGGTAATGTTGGGAGGACCAGTCAAGAGTTTGGAAGAGTTAAAAGTAAAACTAAGCTCTACGCACCTGACCTGCAAGTGTCAATGAATCTATTTGAATAGGGACATCGAGCATTACGAGACTATTGCGACACTTTGGATTGGGTCAGATGACGGTTGATGTTAGCGACTTGGGTTAACAGGGAAGAAACCTGCCTGTGATTTAATCATTGATGGTGTTACAGCTAACAAAGCAGCTAAATCTATCAGTGCAGTTGCTCATGTCAGTGACCTTGTTATGACCCTTGCACTGAGCAGTACAGGTACAGGTACAGGTACTTGGACAAGTGTCACCTTACATCAGCTCAGTCTTATGAATCTCAGCAATCCGTCGCTCCAGCTTCTCTGAGTGTTTAGGGAAAAACTGGAACTTGGAGCAGTAACCCTCTGGGTGTTTCCCAGGATCATAGTCACCAATTTCAGCTGGAAAATGAGTAGAAAAACAAACAAAAGGAAATGTTAAGTTCCATCTTCAATGGCTATTTTTATTTGGGTTTTAAAGAGCTCATCAGCTGCAGCTTTCGGGTGTTGCAGAATTCCTTTGTCTTTACTTCCTGGGGTTTTCCAACATAATTGTATTTATGTGTCAGTGGGTTAATGCCCACACCTTGTAAGATGTAAGCAGCCAACAGAGCAGCATCTGAGGTCTTGCACAGGAGGCGACCGTGGTACAGGTCCCTCTTAACTTGCAGGAAGACAAGATATCTGCCAAAAGGAATGACAAGGTTGTGATTCAGGGCATAGGTTTCATTAGTGTGGGTCCCTGGTCACACCAACACACAGAACAGAACCGCTAGGCTTTGAAATCTCCGATCTTGATGAAATCATGGATGTATTATCATGGATGTATTATCTGTCCTTGAATGCTATTTGTATGCTTCATGTTAGTGTCCTGCTGTTAATTAAGAAGTTGCTGCTGATCAGTCTATGAAACATCACATTTGCCACCGGAGAAATGAATGTGCAGGAAGCTCATTCTCTGGGCCAAGTTTACACTACAACTGTGTCACTAGAAATTAAGAGCTTTCCTTTGCATTTTCAAAAGCACTCTGCGTTCACACGGAGACAGTGTGAAAACAATGCATGTTTACACCGATCCCTAATAACGTCTGAAAACACTGTAGTGAGCATGCCAGGCCACTGAGTGGCGATATTTAACAGAATGTTGGTGAATATAGCAGGTACTGGTCAGAGCAGCAAAATCCACATTTTGCTGGCGTGATAGCAAATGTAGCACAGTCAGCAGCACATGCTGCAGGGTAGCTCAGCTCCTATATCTGGAAGCTACCTTTATCTGGAAGAGTAATGCGCAGGTGCTACCTGTCACTGTTTGTACTGTGAACACTGCTTCATGTTCACACAGAGACAAAAATGACTTTTTCACCCTGGAGCCCGTTTTCAAAAGTTTACACATTCAGGCACCTCTGGGCAACGATCTCATGTTGCACACTTGCAAAAGCTGGCCCCTTTAGGCCATTTCCCACTGCATTCGTTGTCATACAAACAGGCCTCTGGTGAGCCGACTGGCCACTAATACCCCAACTTCCCTTCATAAACGCCATTAGCAGTGCAGATGTAGACAAAGGATTCTTTTGGTTACGGCTCTGTTTTGCTTCAGTCAACTGTGACTTTGGGTGCCAGCAGGTTACATTTAAAAAGAGGCTGATGTTCTCTGAGTGTGTTCGGGCCATTGATAAGTCAGTGGTTTCTGTGGAATAAAACAAAGAATAATAAATGTTATAATGTAACAGAGGCCTTCCCTGGAGAGAGAACTAATGCTAAATTAGGGCTATTTGGAGACATGACAGTGATTTACAAAAGCAGAGCTGCTTGTCTCTGCTGAGAGCAACTCAGTCTTCTCTCCTGGTCTGCAACCTTACTCACTTAATTTCTCATCCAGTCTGAAAGCTGATAAGAGGGGAAAAAAGGGCTGTTTAAGTTTGGCACCTTATACCAGAACAGAGCTGGATTACCTCTTGGAGCTTCTTCGGCTCGACAGCCAGGGGTTTGATGTCGTTTAGGGGATCTAGGTGCTCACCGGCCTGTGTGCTGTTTTTCAGCTTACAGGGCTGCCCCCGACACGCACACACACAATGCTGAGAGGTTTCCTGACATTTTTCACACAGATTCCACTCACTCTTTTCAGCCTCTTAAACTAAAACCTATTGATAAATGCCTTTATCTGATCTGATCGGCTTTTCTCAATCAAGCATGTTAATAAACCAGCAGACGGAGAACTATGCATTGTTTTAGTGGCTGCGTTTGATTTTCGGTCCAACAAGTACTCATCATGAGGTTCCGCTGGAAAATAAGATCTCACTCACACACACACAGACACACGCACACACATTACCTGGTGATTTCCTCTTTCAGTACGGCAGGATCAGGTGGGTAAAACTTGACGCGCAGACACATGGTGAACGGGGGCTGAGCTGGGAGACAGATCCACCTTTCACGATGCATCTCTTTGATGTCATTTATTGAATCATAAAGTCAAATACTTACATTTCATCTGTTTGGTGATTGACTTTGTAAACTCCAGCCAGTGCTGAAATGGACAGAAGCTGCTCTTCATCAGAGTTTTAGCTGCTGCCAGTTCCAACTGATTCTGTTCACTCTGGTTCTGTCCTCTGTGTTTCTGTTCTCTATGGTTCTGCTCTCACTGGTTCTGTTCTCTCTCGTTCTGTTCTTACTGGTTCTGTTCCATTATCTCTGGTTCTGTTACCTCTGGTTCTGTTCTCTCTGCGGTTTCTCCCTGCTAGGATGCAAAACCTGGATTCAAGCCTTCGTGGATTGGACTTGCCCATCAGAGGAGGTCAAATCCATTCCTCGAAGGTTGAATTCAAGCTGGGATTTGCGTCCTACCAGGCAGGAAATCCTTTCACCAAGGTAAATGGAACCCCAGTTGAAAGTGTTTACCTGTAGGACAGAAAATCTGGCTTGAATCCGGCCCTTGAGGACTGGATTTGCCCACCTCTGCCCTACAGACTGAGCTACCACCTCCCTCCAGACTAAGCTACCTCCACCCGACAGACCAAGCTACCTCTACCCTATAGACTGAGCTCCCTCTGCCCCACAGACTAAACTACCTCCCCCCTACAGACTAAGCTGCCTCCACCCTACAGACCGAGCTGCCTCCACCCTACAGACCAAGCTACCACCACCTCCACCCTCAATTAAAATTTATATCACATAATTTTTTTAGCATCAAAATCATACTTTGAATTTGAAAAGCCATCATAATTCCCCGTTAAAAGACTGCAAACAGCTGGCTGTCTGCCTGATTAAAACTTACTCTCTGCTTGTCCGGGTCAACATATCTGATGCCAAAGTAATCTTTCTCCAGCAGGTTGAGATGGTGGCAGATGAGGTCAAACAGGTACTGACCCTTGGCATCCCGCTGAGGAGAAAAAGATGGGAGAAACACACACACACACACACACACACACACGCACACACACACACAATTTAGTCAAGGGCATCGAAACTGCCTCGCTCCCTTCCTCTTTATCTCTATTCATATTTACATGATCACTGGACCTGTTCTATGCCAACACCAAGGAGGCATACCACTCTCTCCCTCTTCGTCCCCTGGGCCGTGCCGACCACAACCGTGTACACCTCCAGCCTGTGTACAAACCTCTTGTGCAGAGGCAGCCTGCTGTCACCTGCACAGTGAAGAAATGGTCCGAGGAAGCCGAGGAAGCCCTGAAAGACTGTTTCAACACAACCCTGTGGGATGTATTCAGCGACGCCCATGGGGAGGACATTGACAACCTCACCCACTGCATCACGGACTATATTAATTTTTGTGTGGAGAACACCGTACCCACCAGGACTGTACGGAGCTTCTCCAACAGCAAGCCCTGGATCACCTCAGACATAAAGTTCCTCCTGAAGGAGAAGAAGAGGGCTTTTGTGTCTGGAGACAAGGAGGAGCTGAAGACTGTGCAGAGGGAACTGAGGAGGAAGATCAGACAGGAGAAGGACAACTACAGGAGGAAGATGGAAAACCAGTTGCAACAGAACAACATCTGTGGGGTATGGAAGGGACTGAAGACCATCTCGGGCTTCAAGGAGCAGAAGTCTCAACCTGTGAGGGACCGGGGGTGGGCTAACGACCTGAACTTGTTTTTCAATAGATTTGATCAGGTACCCACCCCTCCCCCAGCCCAGTCTCCTCTGCTGCTACCCCCGCCACTGTCTGTGCCCCCAATCGACTGTTCCTCCTGTCCCCCCTCCCCCTCTCTCATGACCTTCAGCTCACACATACCTGACTCTTCACACTCTGGCCCATGCCCATCCCCCCCACCAACACCTCCCTGCTCCAGCCTGTCCCTCACACCACACCAGGTGAGGAAGGCCCTGAAGAAGAACAGGGCCGGGAAAGCGATGGGTCCGGATGGCATCAGCTCCAGGCTCCTGAAGTCCTGCGCAGACCAGCTTTGTGGGATCTTCAGTCACACGTTCAACCTGAGCCTGAAGCTGGGGAGAGAGCCACAGCTGTGAAGACGTCCTGCATCGTCCCAGTGCCAAAGACACCGCACCCTAAGGAGCTCAACAGCTACAGGCCGGTAGCTCTGATGTCTCATCTAATGAAGACGCTGGAGAGACTCATCCTCACCCACCTGCGCCCACTGGTGAGCTCCTTCATGGACCCGTTGCAGTTCGCCTACCAGCCGAGCATAGAGGTGGACGATGCCGTCATCTACCTCCTCCACACCTCCCTCACTCACCTGGAGAAAGCTGGAAGCACTGTGAGGATCATGTTTTTTGATTTCTCTAGTGCATTCAACACCATCCAGCGCAGGCTGCTGGGGGACAAGCGGCAGGTAGCTGGGGTGGATCACCACCTCACGACATGGATTCTGGACTACCTCACACAAAGACCACAGTTTGTCAGGGTGAAGGGCTCCGAGTCAGATCAGGTTCTCTGCAGCACTGGTGTCCCGCAGGGAACAGTTCTGGCTCCTTTCCTGTTCACCCTTTACATCGCAGACTTTTCATACAGTACGTCATCATGTCACCTCCAGAAGTTCTCTGACGACTTTGCTGCTGTCAGCCTCATCACTAATGGGGATGATAAGGAGTACAGAGGACTTATTCAGGACTTTGTGGACTGGAGCCTGCGGAACAACCTCCAGATCAACGCTAGCAAAACCAAGGAGCTGGTGGTGGATTTCCGCAGGCTTAACAACCCCCCGCCTGCACCAGTGAAAATCCTGGGAACGGATGTTGACGTGGTGGAGTCCTACAAGTACCTGGGTGTTCACTTAAACAATAACCTGGACTGGACACACAACACAGATGCCCTTGTCAAGAAGGGCAAGAGCAGACTGTTCCTGCTCAGGAGGCTGAGGTCTTTTGGAGTGCAGGGACCACTCCTGAGGACTTTCTATGACTCTGGGGTGGGATCAGCCATCTTCTATGGGATTGTCTGCTGGTCCAGTAGCATCACAGACAGGCACAGGAAGAGGATGGAGAGACTGGTAAGGAGGGCCAGCTCTGTCCTGGGATGTCCCCTGGACTCGGTGGAGGTGGTGGGAAACGGGAGGATGATGGCTAAGCTGTCACATCCCACCCCCTACAGGACACCCTGACAGCACTGGGCAGCTCCTTCAGTGAGCGACTGCTCCACCCTCGCTGTGTGAAGGAGAGGTATCGCAGATCATTCTTGCCGGCTGCTGTCAGACTGCACAATAAACATAACGCCCGCTAGCACAATCTGAATATTATATATTCTGATATGTATATTGTATTCACCCTCTGTACTATGTTCAGGTATACCGAGGCTGAGTATCCATTTATCTGGATTATTGTAAATATACATCCTCTTTGTATATTCTGAATTCTATTCTATTTTATTTTTATCTTATTTTTCTCTGCGTGCTCTTGCTGTTGTTGCGCTGTAAATTTCCCCGTGTGGGACAATAAAGGACCTGAATCTGAATCACACTAGTGGAGAAAATCCTTTAAAAAGCACATTTAAATACAAACAGATGGTTCAAAACTCTCATTCTCTAAGTCTAAATGGCCATCTTATTTTTCACTGCCCCCACGAGAGATATGTGGGGGCAGTGGGGGCAAATATTCATATGAAGGCAGCAGCCACCTGTGAAAGGCTGTGAACATTTCTACAGCAAACAGGAAGAAAAGCTGCAAGAGGGAGAGGTTTGACCCCAAAACTCAACTTTTATGATGTTTTTGTTGAAAGATAAACCTAAGAAGTGGAAATAGAAGCTGTTGTTGTTGCAGAGGAGCCTATAGAAGGGGCAGATGCATCAAAAGACTCTTTAAAACAGTTTGAAATCACTCTGGGCCAAAAATAGTTTGTAAGTTTGTGAGTATCTTTCCTTCGATATGTAATATTAAGACCGGGTACCCAATCACACAGATGAAAAGCTTGACAGGAAGACAAAGGCAATACACAGCAAACCAGGAAATGAGGCAAAAGACAGAAACACCCATTTAAACCCAACAATAGACAGTTGACATTATGTGGTTCTGACACACTGCTGCTCGGGCCTAATATTTATCCTTGTGCAGTGATAAAACACACAATGAGCCAGCAACAACATTTTGGAGAAACAGAGGAAATAAATCTAAAATAGAACATAAAGAAAACTAAGCAGACGGTGAAGCAAAGACATTTTATTTGCACTGTTTGCAATTTCATTTTAATGTTCCAAACTAAGTTGAGCATCTAGTAATATGTAGAGTTTGGTTAGCATATGATTTCCATACATATGTCTTGACCAGCGATACCGCTCAGATTACAAAACACAAATGGCTTTCTATGCTGCTGGAGTAGAGGTTTGATCATGAACGTGGTGCTGCACTGCATATTGAACAGGGATGGTGAAGTTCTGTGGGCTGAACAACGATCCACTGGGAAACAAAGGTGAGCTCTGAGGCCAAAACATCAATCGATCTGAAATCAAGTGTTCTTCAGCATCCTTAGTCAGATCCACTGTTAAAACGTAGCAGGCACCCAGGAAATACACTCAGCTGGCCTTGAGAGCTCCGTTTTATTGTCTTTGAGTCCATTCACTGCACTTATATTGTGATGTGGTTGGTGAACTCCACAGCCTCTTTATAACCAGAAGGAATTCTGTGCCAGAGTCTGTCCTTTTGAGATCAGAGAGATTTAAAAATCGGTGCAAGGGTCAACCTGAGGAGAAGTTGTGAGTTTTCGATGAGAGGTCAGACTTCCAATTGGTCTCAAAGAAATAAACGTCAAGATGGAGGCAGAGCCAGGACCATCTTCAACCATCACACCATTTGTAGAGGCAAAATGATCAATTTTGCCTTTACAGTCTCTTAGGAACTGGGCTGAGAAGCAGAGGGTTCTTGGCTCGAGCCCCAGGGCAGACAAAACATGAAGGGTGTTCTGGTTGTAGGGGGAAGTTGCCAGAACACCTACAGAGCACTGCCGAGGTACCCTTGAACAAGGTACCAAACCCACAAATGCTCATATAAGGCCCTATGATAAATGGGCAACTCATCCAATGGTGGACCTGCCTTTGCCCATTGTAGACCCTCTCCATGACCCTGAAGGCGATAAAGTGGTTAAGAAGACAGGAAGCCATCAACTGGGACCCTCCAGGAAGTCACCTGAATGTCCAGACCCATCCACAGATGCTGGTCGACATCGTCTGCATCTGAACTACATCTTTGCTGAAAATAAAAGCCACGAATTTGGACTTTTTCCATGTGCACGAAGTGGTTGGAGAGTGGTGCAGGCAGTACCTCATCACTCCTTTGCACGACCATACGTTCAGCTTCTATTTCATAACAATAATGCATCATAAACAGCTTTAATTAGGGGCCAACATAACCTATGTTCTAATGCACTTTGGACAAGCTCTAAATACGGATGGATGGAAAAAGCACACAGAAAATTAGAAGAGCCATATTTTAACCCACCTTTGAAATGCTTGAGGAGTAATTTCACTTCAAATCAATGCTTTGTCATTGTCAGTTGGCAGCAGCATTAACATGTCCTAAAGGTCATGTAGGCAATAAGTTCCTAATAAGAAGGGCGCTATGTCACGGATCCAAGTAGTAACAGTGTGGGGGATGATAACTGAGATAGACTCATGGATAATGACATCAGAGTAGATTGTATTAAACAGGCATGCAGAGGCCTGTAAGTGCTTCGTGGTGGCATGTGCAGCGTTTTGTAACAGCTGTAATAAAATTGATAAACAGAGGGATGGAAACAAGCCAAGTGAGAGAAAATGAGAATGAAACATGAGCCAAAAATAGAGAAAACAATAAGAGAAAATGATCAGCCTAGTCCTTAGTGCAGCACGAGTTGCGGCATGGTGCTCTCAGGCTGGACATCAGATTAATTATTAAGAAGGCTTCCATGTCAGGTTGGAAAACACCACATCAATAAATTATTATGTCACTTTAAGCTGAGGATCGGAAAAGTGAAAAAACTGACTGATTATGGAAAGGTACTAACTTTGATGTTGGGAAGTGTTTTGACTTGTTCTGACTTTCTCAGTCTGCTCAGCTGATGAAGAGGTCTGTGTGTGTGACACTAGTGATGGGACGAGCGACACTGGTGCGTCAACACTGTGCCGAGAGCTCAAGAGTGAAACCCCGTATCGGTGCGTGTATCGCTTTAAGAAAGAATCACGTGACCGATACAGGAATTGTATCGTTTGGATGTGCCGCGCTAAAGTGTGTTTATAAGGAAACAAACTGTATCGACATGTCGTGGGTTTGTTGGATGGAGTTTTGCAGTTGCGCAATTATGGATCGTTCTAAGAAGTTTTCCCCAGTGTGGAATAATTTTGATCTTGTGACTCCAAACAAGGGAAATCTTTTTCTTCTTTGAGCATTGTTTACTGTTGTATACAATTTTTAACGGTGGCGCTTTATCAGTTTATCAAGTGAATGACCTGTGATACATATGATAGTCAAGTCAAGAGCCTTACAGTTGCTTTATTGATTTTATAGGGTGTCTATTTTTTTAACAAGTGAATGCAATGCCTTAGTCTTTACTCTGTTCTAGTAAGAGGTTTGAATTGTTTGTAACTTTTTATGTTATTGTAGGTGAAGTGTCGGCTCTGCTCCACAGAGCTCTCTTACATCAATAAGAGCACTTCATCAATGCTGAGGCATTATAGAGCTCGGCATGGCAATGAAGAATTGGCAGATACTCGTGACAGAACCAGAAAACATATCCACATCTGCATCAACTTGCACTTAAAACTCTCTGCTCACCATCGTCATCTGTACCGTGTGAAAGAGTATTTTCTAATGCTGGGGAGCTGGTGTCTAAGAGGAGAAATCGCCTTCAAAAACTTTTGTTCCCCAATAAAAATTCATAAACTAATCACTTTTTTGTATTATTTCATATGATTTAACAGTTAACAAAGAATGTGTGTACAGAAGTAAGAAATTGTAACTCTGAATTGTAACTCAAATTTGCTATATTTTACATACCAACTCAGTTTAGCAAACAAGGAATTCCTTTACCTGCAATCATTTTATAACTACTGCAGGGGTCACTATCGGGTGACCAACACAGTATCAATACAGTGCCGACACAGTTTGTGTAGTGTGTCAATACACTCCTTGAGGTATCATCGTCCCATCACTATGTGACACTATTCTCTCCAACAGCACAACAATCAACTGATCATCCCTTTTACATTCACCAAGGACTGTAATTATTTATTTACAAAAGGGAAATCATAGGCATAAAGTTCTGATTTCATTGAGAAACAGATGGAGGACCACCAAACGTGGAGACTATGCTCACCATCCTGGAGAGCTTTAAAAGCACTAGTTCCCACCTGGAAATACTTGACAGCCTTTTGGTCCTCCTAACTTATCTTTATGAATATTGTGCTGCAGGTGTTGAGCTACATTATAATGCCATTATAATGACAAAACATTTTTTCATACTTTAAGATGGATGCTGATGTGAAAATAGACACACATCCAGGCTGCGGCCGTCTCATCTGACAGGAACTGGATGAGGCTGGGCCTGTGTTGGAATTACACCTCACAAGTGTAAATCCTTTGCCTTTCAATTAGTGATTATGTTCCCAGGGGCTCTACTGCCAACACATGACAGCGCAGAACAAAAGAACGCAACAAAACTCCACTATGGAGACATTAGTGACATCACATGCGGCATAGTGTGAATTTGAACTGAGCCATTTATGAAATGAGGAGGCACTGCATTGGAGCCAAACCCATGCCAAAAATCTATATTCGTGATGACAGGAGATTGTCTGTAAATAGAGGACGATGTTCTCTACCTAAAACTGCAGAATTCCACATGACGATTAACATTTACTGGTGGATACAGAACTTTACTAATAAAATGCCAATGATTGGGCAGCTAAAACACACTGAATTACAATTAATGATCACTATTTTTCAGGTGTGCATCCTCAGGAAGCAGCAAAACTGTTAATTCAAAATTCGTTGTTGAGGTAATGGTTAAGATGATTTTAATTTAAAGGCAATCCCAATTATTAAGACATTTAAACCTTATTAGATTTCTTTGGGGGCATGATTGATATTAGAATTTAGTCATTTATATTTTTTATTGTGACACCTGATCAATCAATGCATTCTAGAGCAGCTATGTCAGCCCCTTGCTCTATATATTCACATTCCTGTATCGCAGCCATACAGCACCACTTTCAGCTGTAATTTCTAGTGGAAGGAAATCAAAGGTAACGACGGGAGACATATTTTTTTTATTTCTCAGGGAGTGGCATTTAATCACCTGGAAATACATTGTGGTTCTTAGAGCATTGGAAGGCCTTCAAAATAAATATATTATATATCTGACTGGGAACCCGTTTTAGGACTTTAGGACCGGACTAATTCATTTTCATGGTCAAAACTGGAGCTGCACCATTCAGAGAGATCTCCGATTCACAATAAGCTGCATCTACAAGCAGCAGAACCACAAAGGGCTCATAGCTGTGACACTGCAGACATTTCATTCATGATAAACGTGGCATCGGCTGATCCGGTTGCCCTGACTGAGCAAACAGCGAGTCAGCGTGCTACTGATCATCCTCCGTGTTGGAGGGAGGTGCCCTGCATCTGCTGTGCTTGCATCCAGACAAAGATTTAGAAGGACACTGTTTTGGTTTACAGCACAAACATGCACATGAGCACACACCAGCACAGTTATTCAGGCACACAAACATACAAAACAGCTCACCATGATGCGTTGTGGTGCCAGATGGTGTACAAACAGAAGTCAGACAGCTATCAGGCAGTAAGAGGCAGAAATTCCTCCATACAAAATCTTCTTTCCTTATGCTCCCCTGAATGCAATGCAAACACCCTTGTACTCAGCAGGATGTAGCTTATTTCATTTGGAGATAATGTGCTAATCAACAAGCTGTCAAAAATCAAAAATGCTGCCTTAAATGACATTTTTTGCCAGGGAAGAATCCACAGACATTCTCTCCATTCTGAACAAAATCCTTAGTTTTCTAGATAATCACACTCATGATAGTGACATGGTTCTCTTAAGACTACAGTGTCACTGTCACTGTTGTGATGGGACAAAGGTCTGAGGACAGTTAACAATGTCCACAGGCTGCTCCATTGTGTCAGATCAAATCTTAAAGTCAATCGTCTTTCTACAAAAACTCAACTGCAGATGGCTGAGATGAAGCTGCAACTATTTCCTTTTTGCTTTCTAACATTTTATTTGGTTTTGTTCAAAGTCTCTTGGTTAAAATCAGACTTGAGTTGGAATCAAATGGAAGTTTTCAGCACCCACTGTCCCCAAAGTTCAACCAGCCTTTAGGACCAGGTGAAAAGATTCTCCACACTAGTTGTAGAAGCTCTCAAAATCATTAATGATCATCATTACAGAAGACACGGTGCTATGTATGGAAATGATCTAGTTAGGAGCCCCCTCCATATTTCAGTTTTTTTCTGCAGGCATGCACATTTCTCTGATGCATTCACCTGGAATCTTTTTAGGAGAGCAGCCTCAGAATGGATGATGATATGTATGCACAAATGGGAAATATAGGACCATGTCTTAGTTCTGAGCAGATATGGTCCTATATCCTAGAATTTATAACTATGTGTTTACGATCTCCCTGCGGTCATTTAAATACCAAAGCATCACGCTGGGAACAAAAAGGATATTCACTAATATCTATTTTTCCAAGCACATTTGTTTGTGCTGGTTCAGATTGTTGTTAGCCTCATTTCATTAAGGGGAAAAAGGTCAAATATTCAAAGTTTGCATAATTTCTTCAAATACTCCGGTTAGACAAATCCCAAATAAGCAAAATTTGTTTGTGCCCATAAAGAACGTGGAGACCTCGGTGGAATACAGCAGTTGGTTTATTTATGAAGCAAACCCCTTGTCGAGCTGCTTATCTTTGTGAGAACAAAGGTCAAAGCCACAAAAATTGATTGAGCCTTTTCTTCATTTGTTATCATTTCCTGAAAATTTCATTCAAATACATATTGAGTTACTTTACTTAAAGTTGGATAGATAGAAAAATTGTGGGCTGCTTTGTGGAGGTACTAAGCACAGGAGTGTGATACTGCTGCAGGAAACATTGTTTTTCAAGATAAAATTTTAACTGAAAAATGTCTCACTTTTAAATACTACTTTCAAATCTATGAGCAGTGCTGAAGTTTCAGCAACAGGAATGAGCCTTAAAAAAAAGAATTAATAAACCACTTATGAGCTCGTTGCATTTCCTTGATAAAAGAAACTGCATGTCGTGCTGTTTAGGGTTTAACCATCAACATTAAGTTGCTGTGTTATGTTAACCCTCCTGTTGTCCTTGTCACAGCACCTTTTCCCCAGTTCCCTCCTGTCCCAGTACTTTTCCACTGCCCTGCTCACACCACACCCTCTGATCACCACACCTGCTCTCAGTCACTGATCACACACCTGCTCTCAG
This sequence comes from Takifugu flavidus, assembly GCF_003711565.1. Taxonomy (NCBI): domain Eukaryota; kingdom Metazoa; phylum Chordata; class Actinopteri; order Tetraodontiformes; family Tetraodontidae; genus Takifugu; species Takifugu flavidus. Next base: position 5,282,044 of record NC_079521.1, read on the forward strand.
TCACTGATCACACACCTGCTCTCAGTCACTGATCACACACCTGCCCTCACTCATCAATCAGCTCACCTACCAGTGTATATATTCTCCAGCCTCACACTCACTCAGTGCCAGATTGTTCCTCTGCGTCCATGCAAGACTTTCCAGCGCTGTTTCCCTGCCGGATTGCCCGTTGCCGACCCTGCCTGTCTTCGTTCTGCCTGCCTTGCCTGTTCCCCGGACAACCTACCTGCTTTCTGCCCCTGACTACGACTTCTGCCTCAGCGTCTCTGGTTCCTGTCTGCTCACCTGGTTTAGACTTCTCCGCCCGGCCCCGACTTTGCTGCTGCTCGCCCCACTCCCCGAGCCTGCAACTCCTAGACTTTGTGCGGGCCCAGAGCCGGAGGAACGGACTATTTTCTGTGTTTCCTGGTCTGCCTGAGTTCCTGTTTGCCCGTGGGTTAATAAAAGTCTTTACTACGGTCCAGCTTTTCAGAGTGCTGCATTTGGGTCCTAACTGCACCCGTCACAGTCCTTGGGTGAAAATGACCAGCCACTGCATTAAAAACCAAAAGAAAATCTCCTTTTAACTTGAACTTGTATGACTTTTCCTAGATTGGCCCCAACAGTAGAAAAAGTGAAATGTTGCTTTTATTCACATTTCCATGTAAGCTGTACAAAAAAAAAAAGTACAAATGTGGTCTTCAGGTCAAAATGAGCTGTGAGGCAAATAGAGTTGAAATCAAGGTCACAGTTATTTACACACCACAGAATGTTACAGTGTTTTAGTTGTGTCTCAGACTCTAGAGCTGATTTTTTTCAGATGTCCAACAAGACAACTCTGATTCAGAAGAGAAAGTGGAGGATTTATCAGAAGAAGATGGGGAGGAATACAATCCAGAGCATGATGAATCATCTTCAGAAGAAAACCCTGAAGCTGAAAGAGAGACTTTCCTTTCAAAAAATGACAAAATAACATGGTCCTCAGCAGAATATGACCAACACGGCAGGCATGCAGAACAAAACGTCATAAAGATGACCCCAGGAGCCACAAGGTATGCCGTTTCTCATGCCCGTGATGTCTCTACATTCTACCTGTTTATCACACCAGCAATAGAAAAAATAATCCTGGAGATGACAAATCTGCAGGGTTTTCGCAAATATGGAGACAGCTGGAAAAAGATGGATGAGACCTGCAGGCCTACTTAGGGCTGCTAATCTTAGCAGGTGTATACAGGTCCCGAGGTGAGGCTGCAGCTAGTCTATGGGACGCAGAGAGTGGAAGATCAATTTTCCGAGCCACAATGCCACTCAAACTCTTTCACACCTACTCAAGACTGCTACGATGTGATGACCGTGAGTCAAGACCAGCAAGACGTGTGACAGACAAACTTGCAGCCATAAGAGAGGTCTGGGACAAGTGGGTGGAGCGGCTGCCCTATCTATACAATCCAGTGCCTGACGTAACAGTGGATGGGCAACTGGTTCCATTTAGAGCAGGGGTGGGGAACCTTTTTCATATCGAGGGCCATTTCAATTTTTATAAAGTCCTCCGAGGGCCATACTATTATGAACACATACCTAGGGATGCAAAAAAAAGACAAAAAAAAAGTCTATAACCACTGTGTTACTAAGTCTCATGATTGCTGCATTTGAGTTTGAATTATTTATTTAGCACACATGCATATAAAATCACCAAAAAAAATAGAATAAATACCAAACAAGTAAAATATGTTTTCATGATCATACAAAACAATTTAAAAAAAAAGAGGCGCAGAGTTGAGGCAAGAGACCCGTAAGGGCCCGTTCGAGGCCTCTACTCAAGAAAACTGCAATACAACAAGATAATCAAGAAATGCACTCGGAGAGCGCAGACCTCCGCCAAGCGCAACAATTCCTGGCATATTGTGATTTCCATTATAAATATTAGTCCCACATATACTTTGACTACATATTTAGATTCCTTGACCATAAAAACATACCGTTAGCCACTGGAATCATAACAATATATGTCTTAGTTCAATAGTTATTCACGAAAAAAATTCATGCTTTGAAACAATTTAGCTTTGTCCGGCGCGAGCGCCTCAGCGGCGGCTACGAGGCACTCCTTCATGAACTCTCCTTCGGCGTGAGGTTTCAGCTTCGTGGCTATTAATTCACTCACCACAAAACTTGCACGCGTAATATTCTCTCTGTCGGTACATGGTCGTGTGAAAGCTGCTTGTTGAGCCTCCAAACTCCGACGAAGAGCATTAATTTTATCCAAATGCATCTGTCCTTTCAACTCGTCGAGTTTAGCGTGCTTCGCTATGCATTTTTCGTCCGTGTCAATCAGTCCAGCCCACTACGTACATCACATGCTGTGTTCACTGACCCTGACCTTGACTCGGACATAACATAACCGTCTGTTTTATCTCAGAAAACGGGAAAATATTTCCTCTTGTTACGAAAGAAATTTCAGGATACGAAAGGCAAAAATACGCTACCGCTGCTACTCGCAGCTCGCGGAGTTTAGCAAACGGTCCCACTGTATAAGTGCACATATAAAATATTGTAGCGTGTTGGGGAGGGTCAGAATGGGAAATTCCCAGCATGCTTTGTAGTAGTGTGTTCTGTGGGTTCAGGTTTGTGTTAACCCTGTTTTTATTTGTTGTAAATGTTATCCTTTGTAACTTTCAATGTTAATGTTCTATTTATTGAGTTCTGGTCGTTAATGTGTTTAATTACTGTTTTAATTATTGTTTGCACCTGGACACCATAAACAAGATTATGTGTGTCATTGAAGACTTCACTTTGTTCGTGTGTTTTCTGTTGAGTGTTAATTAAAGTGGGTTTATCTGCATTTGAACAGCAGAATAAGCTGACTGAAATCTCCATCAGAGTTCTTCCGCAACCCAGAACCCGAGCTCGCCCAGATCATACATGATGGACGAGACCATCAAGGAAATGGAAGAGCTTTGCAAAAGCTTGAGGAAAATGCCCACAGGGAGATGCTGGGCCGGCCGCGATGGAGTACCATGAAGCTGCCATTATAATGGGGAAGAGCCTCCAGAGACTTACCTCATTCAAGTCCAGCTGGCATCCCAGCTCAATGCCTGGTCAGCGGAAGAGACAGCACGTTCGCCCTTGCCTTGGAAGGCAAAGCCCTGCAGATTCTCACAGACCTCCAGCCTGAAGAGAGATTTAACTGGCAAACCATAGAAGGAGCACTGAAACACTCATGCCGACGCCAGGCACTGGTATGCTGGTATCCTACCTTCCACAGTACAGGCCGAGGGCGGGTTGAACATGTGCTGTCCATGGGAGACCGCCCCACGAATACAAGGTACAGAGTGCAGCCAGGCTGCCTACGAGAGTGGGCTGGCAGGGAGTGATGACGAAGAGGTCACCCGCCAAGCCACCACCACACCCCTGAAACGACCCCAACGAGGAACTAGGAGAACAGCCTAGTCTATGGAAAGATGTTACCGGTGTGGAGAACTGGGTCACATCGCGCGCCACTGCCCAGCACCAGCCCCACGAAGTCCAGCCCCTCAGCCTCCGTTAAACTAGAGTGGGGTGGCACAATGGGGGAACTGTCACCCACGAATCATCCTCCCTCCTTTGCCAAGTCGCAGTGGCGTCTGGGTCGCCTGGGCCAGACAAATGGACTGTACCTGGACTGTACTCTTAATGACACTCCATGCAGAGCCCTGGTGGATACAGGGTCCACCATTTCGCTGGTCCGGCCTGGAACGCTACCTGGTACAGAGGGCCCGAGACCGCGGGGTTGGAAACCCACTAAGCTTTGTATAGCCACAGTCACCGGTGAGCGCGCCAGAAAGCGGGGCGAAGGATCTCTCCAGGTATGTGTTGCTAATCGCACAATTGATCACGAGTTCTGGCTGGCCGACATACAAGACCCCTGCATCATCGGGCTGGATCTGCTAGCCAAGTGGAAGGCTGTGGTCGACCTTCCCATAACTACACTTTAACTGGGTTCTGAGGCCGTTACGCTTCACCCTACCTGTGAGAAGGGACTGAGACAAGCGCCCTCTCCACAGCCAAGCACTCGGGGTCCCCTGCCATGCAACCACCACCAGCCAGAGTCAAGGGAGCATCCACATCATCATTGCCACCCCAAGTGCCATCAGGTGAGACTAGGCAAGCTGTTGATGACCTGTACCTGAGAAGTTGTGAGGGCCTACAGGCAGACTAGACATGCAAGCTTCGGGAGCTGCTGGAGCGGTTCGCCGACATCTTTGCAGCCCGGGATGAGGACTGTACACACACAAGTCTGGTACAACATGAGATCAACACTGGTGATGCTTGCCCCATCCGTCTCCGCCCCCGTCGCCTGCCACTGGCCAAGCAGACTGCAGCTGAAGAAAAGATCAAAGAGATGGCAGGTGCAGGCATTATCGAACCCTCCAGTAGCCCTTGGGCATCTCCCGTTGTCCTGGTAAGAAAAAAAGATGACACTTGGCAGTTCTGTGTTGACTATCGCCGCCTTAACGATGTCACCCTCAAGGACTCCTATCCACTACCCCGTATGGATGATGCCCTTGATTACATCGCAGGGTCCTGCTGGTTCAGCTCCCTTGATCTTCGCAGCGGCTATTGGCAGGTGGAGTTGGCACCGGATGCACGCCCAAAGACCACCTTTTCCATTGGCCAGGGGCTGTGGCAATTTAAAGTCATGCCTTTTGGCCTCTGCAACGCTCCGGCCACCTTCGAGCGCCTTATGGAGAGGGTCCTGGCTGGAATTCCTCGAAGTCACTGTGTCGTCTACTTGGATGACCTCCTCTCCCACGCTGCTGATTTCGAGAGTGCTGTGACCAACTTGGAGGTGGTCTTCCACACCATTCGTCGGGCTGGGCTGCGTCTCCATCCTAAGAAGTGTCACCTTTTCCGACGAGAGACATCCTTCTTGGGCCATGTCGTCAGTGCAGCAGGGGTGTCTACTGACCCTGCTAAGGTAGCCGCTGTGAGAGACTGGCCTGTCCCCCAAAATGTTGGACAACTGCGGAGTTTCCTGGGTCTGGCCTCCTACTATCGACGGTTCGTCAAGGACTTTGCCACCATTGCCAGCCCACTACATCGGCTGACCCAGAAAGGCCAAGTCTTTCAGTGGAGTGAGGACTGTGCTGACGCCTTCGAGCAGCTCCGCTCAGCACTTGTTGGGGCCCCCGTATTGTCCTATCCAGATCCCCAACTACCATTCATTGTGGACACCGACGCCAGCAATGTGGGACTTGGGGCCGTGTTGTCCCAGGAGGGAGAGAATGGTGAGCAGGTCATCGCGTACTACAGTCGCTCCCTCAACCGACCAGAGAGGAATTATTGTGTCACTCGTCGGGAACTGCTGGCTGTCGTCCTCGGGCTCCGTCACTTCAGGCCATATCTTTACGGGAGAAGATTTCTCCTGCGCACCGATCATGCCTCTCTCACGTGGCTATTAAACTTTAAGGAGCCAGAGGGACAGCTTGCACGATGGTTAGAGACGCTACAGGATTACAACTTCGAAATCCGCCACCAGCCTGGCCGTCATCATGCCAATGCAGATGCTTTGTCCCAACGCCCTTGTGAAATGGAACAGTGTCGGTACTGCCAGCGTGTGGAGGAACGGGGTATCGCGAACCCAACAGTATCCGCCCTGCAACCCCTCCCCTTGGATGACGAGAGTGGGCCCCAGGTCTCAGCCCAAACAACAGCTGTCAATGATGGTTTGGAAACCGTCGACCTCCAACAGCTCCAGCTTGACCAGAGCCAAGACCCTGTCCTCTCTCGGGTCCAAGATTGGATAGAGACCGGCCAACGGCCAGCATGGAATACAGTGTCAGCACTGGACCCTGAGACCAAGGCTCTCTATTCCCAGTGGACCAGCCTCATCATTCGTGATGGCCTCCTCCATCGTCGTTGGCAGACCCCTGGGGGCCACCGAGATATCTTCCAGCTCCTGGTCCCCCGCCAATTACGCCCCAGGGTCCTTCAGCTCGTCCATGGCTCAGTGGGGGCAGGTCATTTTGGAGTGACCAAGACTCTACACCGGCTCAGGTCACGATTCTACTGGCCGGGGTGTCGTCAGGACGTAGAGCTCTACGTTCATCGGTGTGACCCTTGCTCTGTCCAGAAGGGACCGACTCAGCGTTCGCACGCTCCCCTGCAGCAGTACCAGGTGGGGGCCCCGATAGAGCGTGTGGGTGTAGACATCCTGGGCCCCTTTCCTACCACCGACCAAGGGAACCGCTACGTCCTTGTGGCCATGGACTATTTTACCAAGTGGCCCGAGGTGTATGCCGTTGCTGATCAGAGCGCATCCACCACCGCTGAGCACCTGGTCAACGAGATGTTCTGCCGCTTTGGTGTGCCAGAGGAACTGCACAGTGACCAGGGTCGCAACTTTGAAGCAAAAGTGTTCAGTGAGGTCTGCCGGAGGCTCGGCATCAAGAAGACCCGGACCACACCATTACATCCCCAGAGCGATGGACTGGTCGAACGCTTCAACCGCACCCTGGCCACCCAGCTTGCAATCCTGACCAGCCGCCGGCAGCGAGACTGGGATCAGCACTTACCCTTGGTTCTGTGGGCGTACCGGACGGTGGTTCAGGAGTCCACGAAATGCACTCCAGCAGTACTCATGTTTGGGCATGAGCTCCGCACTCCTGTGGACTTGGTGTTTGGGTCTCCCCCTGAGCCAGAGCTGGAAGGTGCACCCAGCCTGGACTACCTCCACAGTCTGCGGGAATGACTTCAGCTGGTGCATGAGATGACCAGGAAGGCACTCTCTGATGCTGGTCTGCGGCAAAAACGGGCTTATGATTCCCGTTGTAAAGGACAAGACTTTGCCCCTGGGGAGCAGGTATGGGTCTACAGCCCTGAGAGGAAGAAGGGCCTTTCCCCTAAATTGGTGGGCCAGTGGGTGGGACCTTGTACTGTGCTCAAGAGACTGTCAGATGTGGTGTACCGGGTGCGGCTAGTCAAAAGGAACCGTGTGGTGGTGCTCCACCGTGACAGGCTCGCACCCTATCACCATTTGGCCCAGTCTGGGGTAGAGGTGGGGTCTGAGGACCAGCCCACTCACTCGCCCACTCCACCTCCTGGAACCACCAATGGGCTTTCCGAGAACACACGGCGACAGCGCCGGCTCCCTCACCACCTCAGGGACTTTGTCATGGGTTGCTGGGGACAGCTAACCACCTAGGTGGGGGCAGTGTAGCGTCTTGGGGAGGGTCAGAGTGGGAAATTCCCAGCATGCTTTGTAGTAGTGTGTTCTGTGGGTACAGGTTTGTGTTAACCCTGTTTTTATTTGTTGTAAATGTTATCCTTTGTAACTTTCAATGTTAATGTTCTATTTATTGAGTTCTGGTCGTTAATGTGTTTAATTACTGTTTTAATTATTGTTTGCACCTGGACACCATAAGCGAGATTATGTGTGTCATTGAAGACTTCCCTTTGTTCATGTGTTTTCTGTTGAGTGTTAATTAAAGTGGTTCATTCTGCATTTGAACAGCAGAATAAGCTGACTGAAATCTGCATCTGAGTTCTTCCGCAACCCAGAACCCGAGCTCGCCACAATATAAAAATCTTATTGCGTTGCGGGCCGGTAGAAATGGTCTCGTAGGCCATATACGGCCCAGAGGCTGGGGGTTCCCTACCCCTGATTTAGAGGTAATCTATTTTCATATTTCTAATAAAAGTGATTTTTACTATTGATTTCTTTGACTGTTTTCTGTGACACTGATACTAATCACTGATGCTAATGTCTTCTGTCCAAAGGTCGTTGTCCTTTCCGGCAGTATATGCCCAGCAAGCCAGCATAATATGGGATTAAGTCATGGGTGGCTTGCGATGCCAAATCAAGCTATGCTTGGAAAATGCAAATCTATACCGGGAAGCCGACCAGTGGATGCCCAGAGAAGAACCAGGGGATGTGAGTTGTGCTTGATGTGACAGAGGGACTGAGGGGTCACAATGTGACATGTGATAATTTCTTCACCTCTTATGAACTTGGACAGCAGCTCCTGAAGAGGAAGATCACTATGGTTGGTACAGTTCGAAAGAACAAGCCTGAGCTCCCACCTGCACTGCTTGCATCAAAGGAGAACTTTTGATCAAAATCTCTCCTTCAACTCACACATTAAATTAGTCTCTAGAAGTGCCTTTTTTCACTTGAGGAACATCACAAAGATCAGGAAGCTGCTGACGCGGCATGATGCTGAAAAGTTAGTCCATGCATTTGTTACTTCCAGGCTGGACTACTGTAACTCTTTATTATCAGGGTGTCCAAACAACTCTTTAAGAAGCCTCCAGTTGATCCAAAATGCTGCAGCCAGAGTTCTGACAGGTATTGACAAAAGAGATCACATTACTCCTGTACTGGCGTCGCTTCATTGGCTGCCCGTTAAATTTAGAATAATTTTTAAAACCCTTCTTTTGACCTACAAGGTCCTCAGAGGCCTAGCTCCATCCTACCTGGAGGAGCTAGTGATACACAGTGTGCAGTGTGCTCAGAGGAACTACATTCTTGTTTTTCTTTGGGAGGTATGAAACTAGAGTGGTGGTGGGCGTGAAGGCAAACTTTGATGAGAAGACCTCTCTCTCTCATTAGTGATGACATTAGTGATGTCACCGTCCAGTTAACAGAGAAAACTACCTTGGATAACGATGACCTGGATGACTGAGAATCTACACAGACAATGAACCAGGAGCTGCAGAAATAGAAAAAACAAGACACATCAACACTGACAAAACAATCAGACACTGGTGAATAGGAGCCCAGGGCCTAAATAGCCAGTTGATTAGCAATAGGCAGTAGGTGTTACTGTCACGAGCGACAGCTGCGGGAAAGTGGCTCCACCACACCCCTTGAGAAAGAACCAACAAAGAACACCAAAACAACACCCAGGACCCTGACACCCCATAAGTAGGTGGATGGGATGGCCAAAGTAGTTTAATTTCACAATTATGAACGGCAACATCTAAGTGCACATCATTTTAAAAAATTTGGTTCGGCCTTTTATTTTTGAAATAAAAATTCTTTTTTAGGCTAGTTTGGCCCACTATAAAAGGTACACAATAGCTTTTTTTTTGCTATATGTTCATCACAACCAAAGACTTGCTCGTAATGGCAGGACAAAAAATCTTGAGCAATGATGGTTAAAAACACCATAAGCTCCCATTAAGCTGATATAGAAAAAATCATTAAAGAATAATAATTCTGGTTGCAGTTGTGATAGCTAGTTCATTTTCATTGAATTATTCAAGATAATAGTTTATTCTTAAATTAACTATTGCTCAGATCACATTATAAGAATAGTTCTTAAAATCAACTTTTGTTATGTGTAGCAGATTGTGAGTGGATGAACAATGCTGCAGCATTCACAGTGCTCCAAACAGAGGAAACTGTTGGCTGTGTCCATTCTCTGAGCTCCTTCAAGAGGCTGTTTCTGTGAATTCATGACTACATCCTTTGAAGAGAACGCCTCGAAATAGAAATGATGGGAGGCTGTCACAACCCCTGAAGAAGAACATTGAAAAGAGACTACAGCTCACTGAGGACAACCCAACCCTTAAACCCTAACACTAACCCGAACGGTAACCAAACCCTATACCCTAATGCTAACACTAACCCTTAATCCTGACCCTTAAACCCTAACCCTAACCCGAACGGTAACCAAACCCTATACCCTAATGCTAACACTAACCCTTAATCCTGACCCTTAAACCCTAACCCTAACCCCAACCCTTAAACCCTAATCCTTACACTAACCCGAACTGGAATCTTTAAACCATAACTCTAATGCTAACGCTAACCCTAACTCAAAAGCCTAACCCTAACACTAATCCTAACCCAAACCCCAACCCTTAAACCCTAACTCTAACACTAACCCCTGACCCTAAACCTAAACCTTAACCCTAAGCCACAAGGGTGGTGAAGACAAGCATGTTATGATAGTCCCCATTTGGATGTGTGGACTACAGGATGTCAGAAAGCATTACTAGTGAACATCTTCAGTCTAAGAATGGTATGTTGAGATGAAAGTCAGTAACCTCATTCATCAGACCCAACAGAAACCCTGTTTTACCCCCTGTGAGCAGAGAGGGCCTGCAGCAAGGTCACGCTTCCTGGAGCCTCATGGGGCAGCCAAGACACAGTAGAGACGAGGAGTAGCAGAACATCCCCAAGGCTGTTGGCCTGCATGAACTGGGATGCTTTAATGTTTCCATCCATCACAGGGTCCACAGGGAGTCCGCCCCCTGAAAATTGGGCTAACACATATTATTAACCCCATTTAAACAGTGCCAAATATTTTAAGAACCAACCTGCCCCAAGGTGATACAAACTGGGGCAGAGAACAAGACAGTGAGAGACCAGATCACCTTCCTTTTAATTTTATCTTCTCTTTTATCATAAGGATGTCTGGCTTCATTGTTCAAGCAGTTATAAGTTAGTTTGAAGGGAAACATTTGTATCCTTAAATATACTTTTAATGAAGAGTATAACCAAATTTTATAACCTGAATAATATATTCAATAAAACACAACCATAATGAATATATTACATTCCCAACTATCCGAATACTTTTAGTATCTGGACAAACTTGGTTTGTGTGTGTGTGTGTGTGGGGGGGGGGGGGGCGCTGTGGGGTTTCTGCACACCCTGGCAAAACACAATACACAATCCTGATGACACCAGCCAGAGTAGTGAAGTAATAATGTGGTTGCGACAGAGACCAGTGGTTCCTCTGGCATCTCTACAAATCCAAGGGCATTGGAAAGTGGAACAGAGGAACACAGCAGTGGTCCAGGGACATGTGAAGCACCTTCATCCACTCAGCTAAAGTAAATAATATGAAACATATTTTTAAAAAAATTGTTGAATTTGCTTCTTGATCTGCTTAAACAATCAACTGGTATCATATAACACTGGGTAACAATTTGAAAAAAAAATTGTGGAGTTCGATTTTTATGCTGATTAAAAAACTAAAATTGACATGCTGATTCCAAAATTGCAGTTAGTTCTTTTGACAGCATGTCAAGTTTTTTCGCCACAGCTCCCCCTCTAGATAAGACACATTCCAGACAAGCTCAAAACCTTGACGTGATAGAGGAAAAACTGAGATCTGTTTTGGATTCCGCACCCAAAAAGGAGTTACAAACAGCTGTCAGAAATCAACAAAAATTGTGTACCCCTGTGTAATTATAATGCAGAATGTTGACATAATCTAAAACATCTTTCTAGTTTAAAAAACAGTGTTTAGGTCATATATGAAACAAGGCTAAGCAAAAATTTTGTAGTTCCAAATATCCTGGGACTGTCAGGGGGCTTATCTGTGTGGGTTTGCATGTTCCCCTGTCTCTCTGTGGGTTCTACTACAGCTTCCTCTCACAGTCCACAGACATGCATTTAGGAGGTCAGGTGAACTGCTGACTCTAAATTGGCCTCAGGTGTTAATGTGATTGTGAGTGTTTTTTCTCTATATGTTGGCCCTGTGCTGAGCTGGAAAGTGGGGATAGGTGTCAAAAATGGCCAAAAGCAAACGTGTGAGCACCTGGTCGCTGGGTCTTTGACGTTGGGACCTGGCTAGGCTCAGCCTATTCCAGTAGGGTCACCACCTACAAGAAGGTCCATGAGGGACTGGTGCAATATGGTTTGGATGACTGTCTTATACCCTAACCCTTGGACCAAAATTCTGGTCATAGGGACATGGAATGACACATCGCAGAGAGTGGGAAGTTGAAAGATACCAGATAGAGATAGTCGGGCTCACCTCCACACACACAGGATGGGCTCTGAATCCCAGCTCGCTGGACCCTCCACTACTCTGGAGTTGCCCAGGGTGAGCAGCAGCAGGCTGGTGTGGTCTTACTTATAGCTCCACAGCTTTGTCGCCATGATTTGAAGTTCATCCCAGTGAATGAGAGGATTGCTTCACTGCGCTTTCGGGTCAGGTTGGTGTCTCTTGCTGTAATATGTGTCTACGGGGCCAAACAGCAATACAGAGGACCCCACCTTCTTGGAGTTCCTGCAGTGCTCTTGACTGGGGACCCCTTTGTTCCACTGGGATATTTCAACACTTATGTGGGCAATGACAACAACATCAGTAGAGGCATGATTGGGAAGAACAAACTCTCTGATCTGAACCTCAGTGGTATTTCTGTTATTGGACTTTTGTGCTAGTCACAGCTTGTCCATCAGTGCTCCGAGACACCCTGTAACAGAGGTTAATGATCGACTTTGTCATTTTTTCTGGTCTCCGGCTGTATGTTTTTGACATGTGGGTGAAGTGAGGGGTTAATCTGGCACCTGATCAGCACATGATGATGAGTTGGATCCACTGGTGGGCGAAGAAGTTGGACAGACCTGGCAGACCCATATGTATTGTGAGGGTCTGTTGGGCTTGTCTGGCCAAGCCCTCCATCAAGGAAGTCTTCAACTCCCACATCTCCCAGAGTCTAAGGGAGGCTGGAGGAATTGAGTTGGAGTGGACCATGTTTTCTGTCTGTTTAAATATATTATCTGTTGAAAAGTCATATAGGTCAGTTTTTTCAGCACCGAGCGGGCTCACTGACTGACAGGAGGTGTGACATTTATAATAGAATGGACTGTGCAGAGGAGAGATACTCCCGGTTCTTTGTAGACATGCAGATCCTATCTGGTCCAAATATGCTCTCCACCCACCTCACAACTTTCTCAAATGACCAGTGTACCTGCAGCAGTTGTGGGTCAATCTGATGCAGGGGCTTGCCTACTGTGAGCTCCACTTGTGGTCAGACAGAGTTCTGATCATAGTTAAATGAGGTGTGAAGATAATTTGCCCTTAATCTGACCATCTGTTTAAGATTTATACATATCCTGTCTGTTATTTTGCTTCGCATTAAGAGAAAAACTTGGAGAAAAATTAGTGCTGAGGTAAAGAGACCATGAGAGAAACGATGAGGAACAGTCCCATTGAAAAGGCAGCAAGGAAAAAAGAAGGCTCTTTGGCTTGACACTTAACTGAAGTGTGCAGTGTTCTGTGCATAGAAGAGAGCAGACAAGGACGTCAGCTCCTCATAGTTATAGGGAGGGTTAAGCGAGACTCGGGGTGTTTAGTATTCTGCTCACTCATGCCTGTACTGCTATAGCGAGAGTTTAAAAATAGACAGCAGCTGACTTGTGGACTGAGGAGCTGTGCTATAAAGAGCCTGCAGATGAATACAATAGGGGAAAGCACTTTGGTGTCTGTCATGTGAAGGAAAGTCACCCTTTGACCCTTTGGGACTAATCATGTTTGACCCTATGCAGTCTGTAATCAGAGGTTTGCTAAAGCAGTAAAACTTGACCCTTTGAGAAAGGAAAAGATTTTATTTGTGAATGACAAACATTGTGAAGGAAAACTGACTTTTTAGGTATTTCAAAAACCAGAAAGGACCATAGCTTCCCTAAAATCTCCAGAATGTATCACTGCTGCGTGACCTGAATTATAGCTTCATGAACCGTCAAAAGGCTGCAGAAAAGGGACCTTTTGATTTGGTGTTTGATATTTGGGTAAATATGTGAACTATTTGTGTGACCTTGGGTGAGAATGGCCTCATTAGGAAAAGGAAAAAGGAATCTTGTAAGGTGCTACATGCAACATCATCAAACCAAAGTTGATTAACTGTCCAACCTGCTCTGTTTGTGTTGACACTGCAAATGAAAAAGTTAATCTGACTTAAAGCTGTGCCTGAAACACGGACATTGTTGCGTATCATCTCTGTTTCTTTCTGGATGTTTTCTACACAGATGGCCTGACAGGGCCCATCCACTGGGGGCCAGCCATCTGTAGCTTTTACTCACCAGCGCTTTGTTGGACTCAGGTGCAACCATTCATTTAAACCAGGTGAGGTGACCTCATTCAGGGCAACATGGATGAGGTCACCTGTGACATTATGAATTAAGTCATCTGGATAACCTTATGTTAGACGGTTCCAGTCCTAAGGCTCATTTGTTAGCATTTTTACTGAATATACTGTACTCCTCCGTGAACCATCACCTTATCGTGCTATGCTGTCCAGGGCAGTTTGCCCCTGGTAGGATCTCCCATGGCAGATTGGTCCTAGGTGAAGGGTCAGACAAAGAATGGTTCATAAGACTCAACATGGATCACCAAAGAGAGAAGCCGCGTACCCGGCCCGGAGGGTTACCGGGGCCCCACCCTGGAGCCAGGCCTGGTGGCCGGGCCTACGTCCATGGGGCCCGGCCGGACCCAGCCCGAACCGGCTACGTGGACACTCCTGTCCCCAGTGGACCCACCACCCGCAGGAGGAGCATGAAGGGTCCGGTGCAGTGTGGATTGGACGGAGGACCAAGGTGGGGGCCTTGGCGGTCCGATCTTTGGTTATGGAAATTGGCTTTCGGAACATGGAACGTCACCTCTCTGGCGGGGAAAGAGCTGGAGCTTGTGGGAGAGGTTGAGCGCTACCGACTAGATATGGTCGGCCTCACCTCCACATATAGCGTCGGCTCGGGAACCAAGTCCTTGAGGGGGGTTGGACACTCTTCTACGCTGGAGTGGCCCAGGGTGAGAGATGGAGAGCTGGGGTGGGCTTTTTGCTTGCCCCCAGACTCTCTAGTCTGACATTAGGGTTCTCGCTGTCGAGTGAAAGGGTCGCTTCCCTTCACCTTCGGGTCGGGGAACGGGCTCTGACGGTTGTTTGTGCGTATGCACCGAACAATAGTTCAGAGTACCCACCCTTTTTGGAGGACCTAGGACAGACGCTGGACAGTGTCCCGACTGGGGACTCCCTCGTTCTGCTGGGAGACTTCAATGCTCATGTGGGTAACGACAGTGTGACCTAGAAAGGCGTGATTGGGAGGAACGGTCTGCCCGATCAGAACCAGAGTGGTGTGCAGTTATTGGACTTCTGTGCTAGTCGCAGTTTGGCCATAACTAACACCATGTTCAAGCATAAAGTTGTTCATCGGTGTTCTTGGCTCCAGGACAGCCTGGGCCATCGGTCAATGATTGGCTTCATAGTCGTGTCAGCTGATCTGCGGCCATATGTTTTGGACACTCTAGTGAAGAAAGGAGCAGAGCTGTCAACTGTTCACTACCTGGTGGTGAGTTGGATCGGTGGGGGGGGGCACCATGCAGACCTGGCAGGCCCAAACGCTTAGTGAGGGTCTGTTGGGAATGCTTGGTGGAGGAACCCGTCAGGCTGGTCTTCAACTCCCACCTCCGACAGAGCTTTGATCACGTTCCGGGGGCCGTAGGGGACATTGAGTCTGAATGGGCCATGCTCTGCTCAACCATTGTCGAGGCGGCTGTCACGAGTTGCGGCTACAAGTCCGCTGGTGCTGGTCATGGCGGTAATCCCGGTACCCAATGGTGGACACCAGAGGTGATGGGAGCCATCAGGCTGAAAAAAGAGGCCTACCATAGACCATGGCTGGTCTGTGGGTCTCCGGAAGCAGCTGACCGGTACAGGATGGCTAAGCCGAACGCGGCCGAGACGGTTGCGGAGAAAAAAACTCGGGCGTGGGAGGAGTTCGGTGAGGCTATGGAGGAAGACTTTCGGTCAGAACGAAGAAGATTCTGGCAAACTGTCCGGCGCCTTAGGGTCGGCAGGCGGCAACTTGCTCACACCGTGCTAGGTGTGCATTGGGAGCTGCTGACGTCTCCTGGGGCAATTATCCGGCGGTGGAAGGAATACTTCCGGGAGCTCCTCAATCCTACCAACACGTATCCAGAAGGAGGAACAGAGTCGGGAGACCAGGAGGTGGACCATCCAATTTCCGGAGCAGAAGTTGCTGAGGTAGTGAAACATCTGCCTGGCGGCGGAGCTCCGGGAGGAAGAGGTGCCAGTGGTGGACCTGAAAACACCTCACAAGTCCCATCTGGTCATGCATGAGCATGTTTCAGCTGCAGTATGATAAGAGGTGATCCATCAAGAGAAGCTCCTAAATTGATTTGCCCAGCAAGTATTTCTTCTGAATAGTCATCTAAGCTTGAAGGAAATGAGAAGAAATTTAAAGAGGGGTTTATTACACAGAAACATCAGCTCTTCCTTTCTAGAACACCTGGGACGAAGCAGAAACACATGATGAAATTCGTCTCTCTTCTGAAAAGATGAAAGATTAAGAAGATTATTTATATCAGTTCAAACTGCAGCCAGGTTCTTGGTCTTTTCCCTGCTGAACTCTTGAAGGAATATCTGATTTTTGAGAGTTTTGTTTTGCCCCTGTTCCTTTGCTTCTGCCTTTTAATCACGGCCCAGTTTGACTAGTACTGTGCCGCTTTTATTAATGTGTATGCTCCCAACAGCGGTGCAGAGAGGAAGACCTTTTTAGAGACACTCAACAACAAACTCCGGGGGTGTGGTTCTGTCGATTATTTATTCTTGGGTGGTGATTTCAATTGCACTGAAGATGAGTTTTTAGACCGGAACCACGCGGAGCCGCATCCGTCCTCGCAGCAGGTCCTGAGGCAGCTGGTCTACTCCCATGGTCTGGTGGACGTGTGGAGAAGGTCTCACACAGGCTGCAGACAGTTTACGTGGTCCCACATTAGAGAAGATAGGGTGTCTTTAGCTCGTTTAGATCGCTTTTACTGTTTTAAACATAATTTCAATGTGTTTAAATCATCTAATATTGTGCCTGTGGGTTTTTACTGATCATGCTTTGGTTTTATGTGCTGTTTTCATTAACAACTTTTTACTAAGAAGCGCCTACTGGCATTTTAATTCAGTTTTAGCATCTGATGTGGGTTTTAAAGATGCTCTTAGTTATTTTTGGGCTGGTTTTAGGCAAAGAAAGTGTGGTTTTAGCTGCCTAAAACGGTGGTGGGACTACGGAAAGACACAGATCAGAATGTTGTTTCAGCAGCACACTCTCAATGTTACTCGTCACATCACCGGATCTATCAGGGATCTGGAAACTGAGATTGTGGAGCTTGAATGAGTCCACAGGAAACGGAGGATCTATTGGAATCCTCAAGACCAAAAAGATGGCTTTAGCCAACCTGCTAGGTGCCAGAGCACAGGGTGCCCTGGTCTGGTCCAGAATCCAGAACATCTCGGAGATGGATGCACCCTCCAGTTTCTTCTTTGGCCTCGAGAGGAAGTCTGGGCAGAGGAAGCTGATCCACTTCTTGCTGTCGGACACAGGGCAGGAACTGACCGACCCGGGGCAGATCAGGAGGAGAGCGGTGGGGTTTTATGCTTCTTTGTACAAGACCGATTTTAAAGACGACAAAGACTGTTTTAATGGTTTTAGTGCTTTTAGTCAAGGACTGCCCAGGGTCTCCAAGGAGACCAACCACTGAATGGAGCGCCCGTTGACGGCACAAGAACTGCATGCCCCGGGCATCGAAAGGCCCCGGGCATCGATGGACTCTCGGTGGAGTTTTACAAGGCTTTCTGGGACATCCTCGCTCAAGACGTCCTAGAAGTCTTCAACGAGAGTCTCGCCACCGGTTCCCTACCACTGTCCTGCAGGAAAGCCGTCATCACCCTCCTGCCGAAGAAAGGGAACCTGCAAGACATAAGGAACTGGCGCCCTGTGTCCCTCCTCTGCACGGACTACAAGATACTCTCTAAGGCCTTGGCCATCCGGCTGAGGGAGGCCATGGAACAGGTCATCCATCAGGACCAGACATACTGTGTACCTGGCAGGTCAATGGTAGACAATGTCTGCCTCATTAGGGATGTTTTGGAGGTCTCCAGTTCATTGGGGATGAGTGCTGGTCTACTTTCTTTAGATCAAGAAAAGGCTTTTGACCGTGTTGAACACAACTTCCTGTGGAGAACCATGGAGAGGTTTGGGTTCAGTGCTGGTCTGATAGCCAAGATCCAGGTACTGTACAGTAACATTAAGAGTGTCCTGAAGGTCAATGGCAGCTTGTGTGCTCCTTTTAGAGGTGTCCGACAGGGCTGTGCTCTGTCTGGGATGCTCGACGCGCTCTCCCTGGAACCCCTCCTCCACAAACTACGCTCTTGTGTTCAAGGTCTGTTTTTACTGGGTTTTAACAGTAATGTGGTTTTATCTGCCTATGCTGATGATGTGGCCATTTTTATTAAAGACCAAGCAGACATTGATGTAGTTTTAAATGTCACCAATAAGTTCTGCGAGGGTGAATTGGGGGAAGAGCGAAGCCCTGGTCATCAGCGAGGGGCGTCAGGGCCTCCCTGTTCTCCCTCAAGGTCTGACCTGGAGGAGGGATGGCCTTAAATATCTCGGAGTGCACCTGGGAAATGAACGCATGGTAGAAAAGAACTGGGAGAATGTTCTCTAAAAGGTCGAAGAAAGATTAAAGAAATGGAGGTGTGTGCACTCCGAGATGTCATTCAGAGGAAGAGTTTTAGTTATTAACAACCTAGTAGCCTCGCTGCTGTGGCACCGTTTGGCCTGTTTAGAGCCACCACCAGGCCTGCTGTCCCAGATCCAGGATAAACTGGTTAACTTCTTCTGGGGCAGCTACCACTGGGTGCCACAGTCAGTCCTGTTTTTATCCAGAGACCAAGGGGGCCAGGGCCTCATCCACCTGGCCAGTAGAACAGCCACCTTCAGGCTACGGTTTGTGCAGAGGTACCTGATGGGACCTCCTGACTTAGTGTGGAGGGATGTGGCCAGCTGCTTACTCAGACGTGTGAGCAACTTGGGACTGGATGCTGCTCTGTTTTTAACTGATTTCAAAAGTTTCAATTTAAGGGGTCTGCCAGCTTTTTATCAGAGTGTTTTTAAATCCTGTGCTCTTTTTAAATGGAAGAAGATCCAGGAGTCCAGCTCTCTGCACTGGCTGTTGAAGGAGCCCCTAGTTCACAGTGGCAGACTGGATGTCTGCAGCAGCGCCATGCCCGGTCTGATGGTGGCGCTGTGTGGCCGCAGGACTGTCACACTGAAGCAGCTGGTGGAGGCAGCCGGTCCAGCACTGGCTGATGCCCGGACCCTAAACACTGTACTGGGGCTACGTTCGCTACGGGTGGTGGAGAGGACCCTGGAGCTGTGGAGGAGGAGGCTCTCTGTGAGAGAGAGAAGTCTTCTCCTGCGGTACGGCGG